>NC_133784.1:22938202-22978356 GCF_003597395.2 Chelonoidis abingdonii
ACAAGAGTAACCGTGTGTTTCTCTTCGAGCGTCTCGCATACCATGCCCAGTAGTGATCCACGAAAACCTACTAAGGCAGTGGGCAGGTGAAGTCACAGCAACAACAGCACAGCCAAGCGCATCATCCCGGACTGCTAACTAGGCATAATGGTACCGAAGGTTGGCATGGAGGACCAGGTCGCGCCTACAGATTCCGGACGGGAACCGTGCGAGAACGCCATGAAGCAGCGGGCTCTAGAGATCGCAGTTACACGCCCGAAGGAGAAGCCAGGCGTAACATGTCTTATAGGACGTACAAACCACGAGAGATCCCTGTGAGAGAACTGGCAACCCTTGAGCAGTTAAGTGCTAGTGACAAGAGCGAGTGGACTGCGGAACGCTTGGTTTTCTATATAAAAGGGAGCGCCCTGCACACTCTAGGCAGGGTTCCCAATGATGCCAGCAGGAGATAGTGAAAGATACGGACAGGAAATCCGGTAACTGTAGGAAGGGCCGTAGACAACCTGGGGAGAATCAGGGTGTGTGCCATATATGCACCTGTCCCGAGAACACAGTGTACGGAGGTCCACGACGAGTGCTCTATACACCGCTAGCGAATGTGACGCCACCAGGAAGCGCGGTTTTCCCAGACAAAAGATGAGAGGAATGTAGCCGCGTCAACGGGGGACACTAAGAACAGACAAACTAGGAGATCCACGGAGGGGGCGATGACGGACTGGGCCCTGTAAAGCGCTCCAGCCTTTGAAATTAGCACCAAGTCGGGAAAAGACGGAATGGCCGTCGCTCCTTGGTGGAAAGCGGAGAGGCCGCAAGTGAAACCGGAAGAGCATAGCCAGGCCTTGTGTTGAGCGACCACAGAGTCCAAGACGATGGGATGGAAAACATCGGCAAGGGTGAAGCGCTTTCCGCACACCAGCACCTGAACATGCTTCCATGTGGCCATGTACCGATCCCCGTAGATGTTTCGATCCTAAATAACTCCTCACGGGGAAGAGCAGATTCATTCGGACCGTAGTCACCGCAGACCACGCCGAGAAGGTGAAGGGAATATCTGAAGGTCCGGTGACAAAGCCGCCGGGTCCGCGTGAGTCAGTCCAGCGAAAGAAGGCAGTGAACAGGCGACGCTACCCGACAGTCCAGAGCCAGAGAGGTACAAAGCGCGTGGCCTGCACGGACAATGAAAATCAATGCAGGCCTGCCCTGCGGCCCTTCAAGAAAGACCTAGGATTCATGGCAACGGAGGAAGGCATAAAAGAGGTCATTCGACCACGGATCAGGAAGGCACCGCTATAACTCGAGCCCCCGCTCGCAGTCCTTCGAAGAGCAAACATCGGCACTTCTGTTCATGGCGAAGATGCAAAAGGTCCATTGTGGGACCCGCACCTGCGGAAAAGTGTAAGGCAACGCCAGGCAGGGCCATCGGGGAGCTGAAACGAACCGGACGAGATGAGTCGCTTCAGGTTGATTGGGACCCCGGACCAAGGATAGCGGACTCAGGTGGAACTGAGTGGGCTATGCCAAAATCCAAACATAGGCCTCGAACAGAAGAGGAATCGCGTCCGCCCTGGCTGGTTGACATACCGGACACCCTGTGGTGTCGATAAAAACCGAGACAACAGCGCCCGATCTGCCGATGAAGCTGACAAGCCAAAGCGACGCCCTCAACTCTCGACGTATAGGAGAGAAGCAGATTCGGAGAGACCCGATACCTGGTCCTCAACGGCCCAGGGAGCTCCCATACCAAAGTCGATGCCGTCAGATGAGGGCCATCGAGGCGGGAGAAAGCCGCGACAGACCGACGATCCCCAGCCACCATGGAGGGCAAGAAGTAAGCCGGGGACGAGTAAGACGGAGCAACGGTCCGCCTGCGAGGCGTAGCTGAGAATACCACATGCAGAGGTCAGCCGGACCTGGCGCCGTCATGAAAGGCAGCGCCATGTGCCAAGGCGGCACAGCGTCACGAGAAGTAGAGGTGCTGCCTTAACCTCCGGATAGTCCGTCCAAAGCCTGAACGGGACAAGGGAAGCGGCCAGTGCCCGTGTAGAGTCCCAGGATGGGCGATTAAATTCATCCCTCTGGTAGGGAAGAAATGACTTTCCACGTTAGCATCAGGCCTAGTGTTGCGAAAAGGCCGCTGATAGCGGACGTGGAAGAGAACCGGTTGCGACGGCCTCGGATAAGCATCGTGACGGTAGGGAGAATACGGCAACCGTCTGCGATGAGAAGACGACGCAGGCCTGCACTCGGAAATTCTCTGGGGCCGAACAAGGCGAAGGAGGACGTGACTGTAATGACTGGCTCCCCTATGAGATAGCGCAAGAACTCGAGGGCCGGAAGGAGAACATAAAAGGCGTTATGATGTCGGGGCGCATCCGTCTCAACCAGATCAGGGTGGATAAGGCCCAAGGAACATCGCAATTCCATTCAGTAAATTATGTTTGGTCCGAGTCGAGGATGGCGCAACTCCTTGGCCTTGAGAATCAGCGTAAGACGGAGAGACCCCTGCTCCTGTCCGTTTTGCGGAACCCTGAATGACCTTGTTAGAGGAGCATTGCACGTGGACTGCTCAGGAGAGGTCCTGCAATGGGGAGGAGGGGCTGGGCGGAAGAGCGTTCGAGGCAATGAGTGTCCAACCCGCTGCGGAGACCAACGGTATGACGGCCACCGGTGATAGGGCGCCTAGGGGGAAAGGGAGGCGGGAAAGCTGAAGGTGCATGGCGTTCCGAATGAGGACGCGTACCGGACTAGACGTACTAAGGTAGCTTGAGCGGCAGGCTTGGGCTGGCCTGACCCCTTGTGTCTCGCTGTCGCGCCTGCCATTCTATTGCGCCCTGAGAAGTCTGCTCTGTTTCGCCGGGGGAAAGCCAACGATGTTGTTGGTTGGCGGCATAGGGTCACGCTGTGTCCGGGTATTGCATTCCAGACCCGAATTACATCGTATCTTCAGCTTGCCAGCCGCAGTCGTCTATCCGCAACAGGCCCAGGCCTACAACGGAGATCCTTGGATGGTATGTTGAGTTCCGCAGAGGCCAAGACCTGGCCAGCGGCGAAGTACGATGCATGCGTGAACGGACGGCCAGATTTGGTGGCAGTCGCCGCGTCAGATGCGCTGCAAGGAAGTGTGTCGGCGATGTTCTTCTCTGTCAGCAAGGTGACACATCCGCAACGCTTGCGGAGACTCTGAATTACATCCGCGTCCAGCGTTAAAGGACGTAGCGCTGATTAGAGCTTGCTGGTTAGAAACTCGCAACTGAATGCCCACAACCCAATGCAAAAGCAGAATAGACCTTGCGCCAGCAGTCCACCTTCTGCCTCCTTGACTTGGGGCGGCCGCATCTTGCCCCATGGCAGTCCCCGTCACGAAGATGAACGACGAGGGAACATGGCGCGGGGGACATTAGATGTAGGCCTAGAAGACCAGTATGACGTCTAATCACCCCCGGCGTGGGGAAGGAGGCCAGACTGCCAGAGGTTGGCGCTTGCTCTCGTACGTTTAAAGGCAGGGCAACACAGGGTGCTCAGACGTGAGTACGCACACAGGGTCTAACCGGAGATCCTCCCCCTGAAGTCAATGTCAGCGCCACACGCCTGAGAGCGCGGCGCCTCGAAGGTCAGGGGGTGGACCCGTAGGATGCGCCCGCCGCTCACACGGGAAGAAGATAAGAAGTCCTGGCAAAAAGTGTCTGGACCAAATCCGCAGGCTGGAGTGCCGGTAGCTCCTGAGGATACCCGCAGCCAATAGAATGGACGGCGCCTTCATTCCGCGGATAGTGGCGGACGCTGCAGCCCTGGACCCTCGTCTGCTCTGTAGCGCAACGTGAGAACACTGAGAGCCCCGGCTGAGGGGATCCAGGGTCCAAGAAGCCCCGTGCGAGCGGGCAGCGCCCGGCGACTCCGAAGATAGCGGCAGGCTCAGTCCAAATAGACGTCAGTCCGGGAGATACAGACTGCGGAGGCCATGGGGCCGAAGGAAGGATAGCACGAATCCAGCGCTTAATGCGAAACGACTCCCGCGGTGCCGAGATCCTGCGGAGCCGTACCGTCCTGGACCCCCGGACCTGACCACAGCGGTGCGCGCGGAGTCAACCGGATCGGCTTGCCGGTTGCCCGGAGCGGCTCCGAGCGCGGGCGATAAAGGCGGAAGCGAGCGGGCCGGAGCTCTGGACGCGCGATAGAACATGGGGCCCGAGCGAGTATACCGGCGAATGCCTAGGCGCGTCCGGCTGCGACGGCTACCGGAACCTCCTCGGATCGGTGCCGGCGCCGCGATCAGGTCAGGATCGGACGGCTCGCCGGGATCGAGAATACCGGGGACGGTGCCGCATCGGGTGGCATGCCCTTGGAAGCACAACCCGCACCGCGTCGCCAAGGGATGGGAGAAGCCCCAGCTCCGTAAAGCAACAGTCCCATGCCGACGAAAGTCCGGGCGTGACGAGGATCATCCACCCAGACTTGGGCGGGACGAGAGGACGAGATCCGCGGGCCCGGAGTCAAACGAAGCCTTGCATCACCACGCGACGTCGCAAGCGGGCCTACGGCCTTAGCCGGGTTGGACGTGAGCCGCCACAGAGCCGGCGCCCGAGAAGCCCGTGCCGTGCGTTGGCGGTCCGAGGATCCGTGCTGGAGCCACACTCGGGCCGAAGCAGGTAGAATGCGCGTCCTCCCATAAGAGCGCCTGAGCGCTGGCTCGGTCCGTTTTTCGTCGCTATGAACGAAAGATGTACAGGATAAGCCACTTCTAGATGACCCCTGCACTCAGGCAGACGTCGGATCACGTGGGTACGGCTTCCTACAAATCGAGCAGCCCTGAATCCTCGGACGAACAGGCCAGCCCGGCGCCCGCGCGGGAGAGCTTAGAGCCCCGAACCCCGCCATAGTGGCGCCACTCTAGGGGGCGACCTGCCGGCCCGCTGGAGTTGCTAGGGTAAAAGTTTTCCGATGAACTTGCACGCGCCGCGCGTACACCTACTGGAATGGATATGAGCAAGCACTCGAAGAAGAATAGATTTTATTGCATGAAAGATACAAAAAAAATTTTTTATATTCTTGTCAGTGTAAAAGGGATGGCAAGCTTTTTCATAGCCCTCTCTGATCTGTGGCCCGTGTCACGATAACCTGGCAAAAGTCCCTGTACATTACTGTGTTCTGAGGGAGGCCACTTCTATTGCTGGTACTTTACAATTGATCATTACATTGAAATTTCACCAAGCCTTCTAAGGTGACCTTCTAACATGCAAGATGAAGGGAGACTGGCATTGCTTACAGTAGACTGAAGAGCTCCCTGTAGTTCTCATCTCCTTTTCCTTCTGATACCAAGCTGTCCAGCTTATCAATCAATTCAGCTTCCACCTGGATCAGGGAGAAATGAGAGGTTAGAAATTAACTGTGTTTGCAGAGAAGGTAAATTTCAAACATTAAGAAGGCTGAGATTGTGTTTCATGGATAATTTCTTATGCTCTGCAAGTTGTCTGATTTTACGGATGGATGATTTCTGCCCTGATATAAAAAAGCATCTGTAATAAAACAGACCCGATTCAAATTTACAAAACAATGGCTCAGTGGATTCAGTGAAACAACTGGCCTCACATGGGTCAGTGGAAGAGGTGGACCTCAGAGTTCAATTATCCTCTGGCTGAGCAGAGGGGTAACATGGGCTTCCCTGTGGAGAGAGGCTTTTTTGTTTCTTACAGGAGTACTTGTCATCCACTTCTTTTGTTTTTATCAATACCTAGATATGGATTTTCTAAAAAAGAATGTATCAAGTAGAATCTTACCCTGTCCTACCTGTCAGTAAGAGGGGGAAAAAATGGTTACCTACCTTTCGTAAAAGACAGTTACCTTTTCCATAACTGGTGCTCTTCGAGATGTATTGCTCACGTCCATTCCATATTAGGTATGTGTGCTCACCACATGCATTGGTGCTGCAAGTTTTTCCCTCAGTAGTATCCATAGGGGACCAGCTCTGGTGCCCTCTGGAGTGGTGCCCGCATGGCATGGTATAAGGGGCACCACTGGCTCCCCCAACCTTCAGTTCCTTCTTGCCAGAAACTCCGACAGTGGAGAAGGAGGGTGGGTCATGCAATAGACATGAGCAACACATCTCGAAGAACACCAGTTACGGAAAAGGTAACTGTCTTTTCTTCTTTGAGTGCTTGTTCATGTCCATTCCATATTAGGTGACTCTCAAGCAGTACCCTTGGAGGTGGGTGGAAGTTCACTGACTTGTAGATTACAACACAGCTCTGCCAAAACAGTGTCTTCCCTGGCCTGCTGAGTGATGGCACAATGAGTGGTAAATGTGTGAACAGAGGACCACGTTGTGGCTCTACAGATGTCCTGGATAGGGATGTGCACCAGGAAGGCCGACAAAGGCGCCTGCACTCTCACTGAGTGGGCTCTGACAATCAGTGGCGACGGAACCCCTCATCCACTTGACCAGGAAAGTCAGTCTAGTTGAGAGCTTCTTTCTTTCTAGGAAGACCTGCTGGACTCCTTCTGAACAGGTCTGCTTCTCCGGGTTCAGTCATGCAGCATCCATACTGAGAGGTGGAGGAACATGAGGTTGGGGTACAGGAGTCGACCATGGTCCTGTGACAGCAGGTCCAGTCAGCAGGACCGGCGCTAGAGTTTCTGGCGCCCTAGGCGCCGGGACATTTCACCGCCCCGCGCGCGGGTCTCGCAGCTCTGGCGGAGCTGCCGCAGGCATGCCTGCAGCAGGTCCACTGGAGCCGTGGCTCCCTGGCCCCCCCCGGGGTGCGCCTTGGGTGCCGGGCATCGGGGCGTGCTCCCTACCTCCGTCGGGGGGGCCCGCTGCCGGGCGGGCCACGGTGTCTGCGCGGACGGTCCGCTGGGATGGGGAGGGCGCCTGGCTGGGGCCGGCGCGGCTCCCTTGACCCAGGGACGGGGCGCCCTGTGGCTGCCGTGGCGCTCGGCGCTCTCCTGAGCCGCCTGGGCGGGTGGGACACCCTGGCTGCGGAGATGCTGGGCGGCGGCTCCCTGATCGCGGGGGGGCGGCGCTGGCTCCGGCGTTGCGTCCCAGACGCGGGGGGAGCCCTGCTGCTGGCTGCTGCGCGGCGCGCACTGACCGGAGACAATTGCTGCACAGCTTGCAGGCAGCTGCTGCCGCCGGCAGCTCAGCCCCTCCAGCAGCAGCGGCTGCAACCATTTAAAAAAAATTTGGGGGGCACCACTTTTTGGCGCCCCCAAATCTTGGCGCCCTAGGCAACCACCTAGTTGGCCTAAATGGTTGCACTGGCCCTGCCAGTCAGTTGGGCTGGGCTAGGGAGGGGCCACTGACAGGCTCGTGAGCATGCTGAACCAGTGCTGGCGAGGCCATGTCAGGGCAATCATGATGACCTGTGCCTTGTCTCTCTTGATCGTTGCCCTGCTGATGAGCGGAATCAGAGGGAATATGTAGGGGCAGGCTCTCTGACCATGACAGGAGGAAGGCGTCTGAGAGGGAGCCATTGCTCAGACCTTGACGAGAAAAAAACCAGTGGCATTTCCTGTTCTGTCTGGTAGCAAACAGGTCCACTTGGGGAGTTCCCCATCTTTGGAAGATCATGTAGGCTACCTCTGGATGGAGTGACCACTTGTGTTGAGGGGAGAAGCCCCGCTGAGCTGGTCCGCCGGCATAATTCTGATGCTGGGAAGGTGACAATCTTTCAGGTGGATCTCATGGCCGATGCAGAAGTCCCATAGACAGAGGGCCTCCTCACAGAGAGCTGATGAGCACAGTCCCCCTTGTCTGTTGATGTAGAACACTGAGGCTGTGTTGTCTGTCAGGACTCGTATCAACTTGCTCGACAGGTGGGGCAAGACTCCGCATGTCAGTCGGACTGCTCAGAGCTCTTTGATGTTTATGTGTAAGCGTGCTTCATCCAGGGACCACATTCCGAGTCTAGAGGACACCAGTATGTGCCCCCCCGCTGAGGTCCGAGGCATCTGACACCAGTTTGATGGAGTCAGGAGGGTTGTCAAACAGAACGCCTTCCAGGACTGTTCTGTGGTTGGTCCACCACCTCAGCGAGGTAAGAATCATCTGTGGAAGAGCAATGATCTTTTCCGGGGGTCTCGGGACTGGGAATAGACCATCGCCAGCCACTGTTGCAGGGGCCGCATCCAGAGCCTGTCACGGTGGACCACGTAAGTGCACGCTGCCATGTGGCCCAGCAGGTGCAGACAGACCTTGGCTGTAGTCAGAGGGAATGCCGAGATTTCCGCGATGAGGTTTGTCAATGCATGGAGCCTTTCCAGTTGCAGGAACACCCTGGTGCAGGTTGAGTCGAGGACTGCTCTGATGAACTCTATCCTCTGCACTGGCACTAACATTGACTTTTTGTCTTTTACTAGTAGGCCCAGAGAGGGCACATAGTGAAGCACGGCAACATCCCTTTGGACTTGAGATCTGGAGCTGCCCTTGACGAGCCAGTCGTCGAGGTATGGGTAGATCTGGATACCTTGCTGCCTGAGGTAAGCTGCCACCACCAACATGCACTTGGTGAACACCCTCGGTGCTGTTGCCAGGCCGAACGGGAGGACCGCGAACTCGTAGTGGTGGGGCCTCACCATAAACCGGCAGATGCATCTGTGTCCTTGAAAGATCTCAGTATGGAAGTATGCGTCCTTCAAGTCATGGGCGGCATACCAGTCTTCTGGATCCAGGGAGGGGATAATAGAAGCTAGAGAGACCATGCGGAACTTTAGCTTCTTTAAGTATCTGTTGAAGTCTCACAGGTCCAAGATGGGCCATAGACCACCCTCTCCCTTTGGGATTAAAAAGTACCAAGAACAGAACCCCTTGTTCCTGTGCTCGAGAGGAGCTTCTTCCATCACATCCAGTTGTAGCAACCCCTTCACCTCCTGCGTGAGAAGACTCTCATGAGAGGCATCTCTGAAGAGGGACGGGGAAGGCGGGTGGGAACAGGGGGGTAGAAAAGAACTGGAGGGTATAACCCTGTTCCACAGTGCTGAGGACCCTCGTGTCTGAGATTATAGCCGTCCAGGCAGGAAGAGGGAAAGGCAGTAGGAGAACACTGGGAAAGATGGATCTGGGGAATAGTCTGGTAGGTTGCCCTCAGGTGCACCCTCAAAATGACCATTTGGCCCCCTGCTTATTACGAGTCGAGCCCGACAGGGCAGAGGGTGGAGGTAGGTGGCTCAGGCAGTGCTTGTAGCCCTTGGCTCATTTATGGGGCTGGTCCTGCCGAGGCTGGCTCCCCTGGCCCTGCGGCTGCTGCGGTTTGAACCGCTTACACGCCGAGGCGGGACATAGAGAGACCAAGGGTTTTCAGGGTGGTGTGGGAGTCCTTGTGGCCATGCAGTTTGCTGTCGGTTTGCTCTGCAAATAGGGCCCAGCTGGCAAAGGCAAATCCACTTTCCCTTGCTCCCTGTGCAGTGAGTGCAACACTGTGTTCTGTATTAACAGGAGAAATGGCTACTTGGAAAATGCCTTATAGAAATGTTCATATAATGGTGGGACTTTGGTAGCAGTGTTGGCAAGGATGTTACTTTTTAATTAAGATCGATCTATCTATCCATCCACATCAACAGCTCCCTCACATTCAGAAACAAACTAGCAGTACTTCTAGTACAGTGTTGCAGAAGGGAAGAACAACATAGAGGATATAGCAAGAGCCTGGAAAACCATTTCACCTGTTTGAAGTTGCCATTTTTCCTCTGCTCCCAGTCCATCATGTCATGAAAGATGGGGATCATGATGTTGCGGACCTCTGTCTGTGGGACCAGTGTGACACCAAGAAAGGGGCCAATCATTCCCGGGATAAAGTGAATTTTATGTTCACCTGGGCAACACAAAGCAAGTTACATTTAATGAAAGCCTTCTTTTTTCATCCTTCCTTGCTGAGAACAAGGTGAGACACTTTGGTAAAGAACATGCAACCTGTCCCTGAATTAACCCTAAAGAAGCAAACAGGTTCTTTCTCCAAAAATTATCAGATCAATCCTACTTTAAGTTTTCCATTTTCCATGGTGAAGTCTGCCTGGTTATCTTTACATTAATTAATCTTTACATTTAGCAGAAACCGCAGATCCTACAGGGAAACTCATTCAATAGCTGCTCCACCTTTACATGCCAGCGCACATTCATTCTGCCAGAGAAGATTGAGAGATTCCACGGCTGTTTTGGGGGCTCGGGCTCCTAAGAAGATAGGGCTTTTTCAAAGGAACTGTGCCAATAGTATTTAATGGATCAGCTACAGGTCCTTCAGACTTTTTAGAGTTCCTTAACTTCAGTGGTGTGAAATTTGCAGTCGAATGGATAAGAACCTTGACTTCAAACCAAACGGTGTCACCTCTAAGTAGCAGCAATATACAGCATTGTTAGCAATCACTTTTATAGTGTGCTTCCACTGTGAAACTTTAGTAAATAAAACAAAATTATCTGAAACCGCCCCCCCACTGATAGGGCAATATTGTTTTGAGATATCATTTCTCCCCAAAATTATCCTTCAGGTTAAATTGGGAATCTAACATACACCTACATATTGGAGGTTTTCCTCTAGTAAATTAATCAGCCTCTTAGGTGGTCCCACAATTGCAAAAAGGCAGGGGTAGGAAGAGAGAAATAAATAAATCAGGAAAAGCAGAAAAGAATGATTTTGATTTAAAGAGATAGTAACTTTAATCCTTAGGGGAACATATGTTATTAACTCTGCAATATTAAAACTCTTATTTCTTTTCTGTCATTGTTGTGTATGTGAAGCATAAAGCAGACAGTTTGGTCTATTCCTCAGAATCACGATCTGGATGATTACAATTTAGAAGTACTGGATTTTGTCTTTTAAGCTGCATGTGACATTTGTTTAAGCCTGTTAACAATTTCATGAATATTGCTATCTGCTTTTCAGACAAATAATGAGAAGCAAAGTTTCAGAGTAGCAGCTGTGTTAGTCTGTATCCGCAAAAAGAACAAGAGTACTTGTGGCACCTTAGAGACTAACAAATTTATTTCAGCATGAGCTTTCGTGAGCTACAGCTCACTTCTTCGGATGCATAGTAAGTGAGTTGTAGCTCACGAAAGCTCATGCTGAAATAAATTTGTTAGTCTCTAAATTGCCACAAGTACTCCTGTTCTCTTTGAGAAGCAAAGTGTGTTTCTAACATAACTAATACAGTGGAGTCAATGTGATACATTCCTTGCCAATGTGATGTGGCACATGCCATAAGATGCTACACTGCATCCCAGCTCACTTCAACCAGAAGATGTTATTTAGATCAGAAATAAGCACAATTCATAATTTTGTAGATTATGACAGCAGGAGTGGTGAGTTGTATGGGCCCCTGGTGCCTGGGTTCCAGCAAATTCAGGGCCCGGGGGGCCTGGCTCCACCAAATGTTCAGGACCCCCACACCCCCTCCCACTCCTTCTTCTGTACCCCAACCCATTGTCCAAGCCCAAAGCCCGTATCTGGAACCCAAACTCCTTCCCAGAGCCTGCACCCGTCCCGTACCCAAAATTCTCTCCTAGAGCTTGCAATCCAAACCCCTTCCTGCACCCCAACCCCCTGCCCCAGCCCAGAGCCTGCACCTAGCACCCAAACTCCATCTCAGAGCCTTAGGCAGGGGGGTGTGTGTGTGGGTGAGGGGGGGGGGGGACTTGGACCCATTCTGGGCACCACCAAAAATTACACAAACCTGCCACCCCTGAAGGCCAGAAGGGATCATTGTTATCATCTAATCTAACCTCATGTATAACACAGGCCATAGGATTTCCCTGAATTAATTCCTGTTTGAACTAGACCATATCATTTAGAAAAACATCCAATCTTGATTTTAAAACTGGCAGTGATGGAGAATCCACCACAGCCCTTGGTAAGTTGTTCCAATGGATACCTACCCTCACCGTTAAAAATGTATGCCTTATTTCTAGGGTGAATTTGTCTAGCTGCAATTTCCAGCCATTAGATTTTGCTACATCTTTGTCTGCCAGATTGAAGAGCCTTCTGTTACCTGTTCCATACACAGATTCTTATAGACTGAGATCAAGTCACCCCTTAATATTGTCTTTGTTAAGCTAACAGATTGAACTCCTTGGGTCCTTCACTATATGGTATGTTTTCAATTCTCTCATCATTTTTGTGGTTCTTTTCTGAATCTTTTCCAATATCAATGTCTTTCATGAATTTTGGAAACCAGAAATGGGCATTATATTCCTGTAGCAGTTGCACCTGTGCCAAATATAGAAGTAAAATAACCCCTCTACTCCTATTCAACATTCCCTGTTTTTTTTATAATCAAGAAACACATTAGCGCTTTTGGCCATAGCTTTATTCTGGGAGATCTTGTTCAGCTGATTATCTACCATAACCCCCAAGTCCTTTTTGGAGTCACGGCTTGCCAGGACAGAATCTCCCCACATCCTAGAAGTAAGGCCTACATTCTTTGTTCCTAGATGTAGGATTTTATATGTAGCCACATTGAAAGCTTATTTGTTGCTTGCGCCCAGTTTACCAAGTGATCCAGATCATTTTGTAGCAGTGACTTATCCTCTTCATTATTTACTACTCACCCAATCTTTGTGTCATCTACAAACTTTACCAGGAATGATTGTATGTACTCTTCCCAGACAGATAAACATGTTAAATAGCATAGGGTCAATAAAGATCCCTGCGGGGCTCCACTAAGAACACACTTGCTTGATTATGATTTCCCATTTACAATCACATTTTGTGAGCTATCAGTTAGCTAGTTTTAGTACATTTAATATAAGCTGTGTTGATTTAGTAACATTCCAGTGTCTTAATCAAAATATCATGTGGTACAAATTCAAATGACGTACAGAAATGTAAGTCTATTACAACTGGTGTAAAAAATATTGCATAATTGTGGGCAAACTTTTGTTTTTTTAACCAGTAACAGAGAATTTGTTATCATGCTTATTAGACATATTATTACAGCTATCATAAATATGCACTTCACTGCATGTCATGTTTGTACATGATCGCTGACTGTGCACTTTTAGAATTCTGCATCACTCTGACTTGTTCTGTTGTACCATTTCCAAATGGATGAAACTGGACACAGCTGTAAAGGTTTAGTTTCAGCTGTGCCAACATAGACCAGATTAAAGTCAAGCGTGTACAAGCGTATCTCAAATACTAGACTAGATTGCAACACAACAGCAGGGCTTTCCAAATGCTAAAGCAGTACATCATCTGGGAATACCAAAGAAAAGCTGTTGAAACCAGTCACTACAAGATTTGAGAGTAAAGTATTCAAATTCATAGACATGAATTATTTCAAAAGAGAAAAATATCACCATAGAGCTATCCAGAAAGTCATTTTTTTTAGATAAAAATTCCTGAAGAAACTACAAAACCCAGCATGAGCTCAGTGGTTTTACATCATTAAAGCTGAATATTAGTAATGCAATTCTTAGACAACTTTAATTTTGGTGATTAGGAGCAGAACAGGAGACAGCGAGACATACCCAGGTTCTGCCACATGCTGAATAACTCATATGCCATCATCACTCGCATGTCGCCATATCTGAAAGAGACGGCATAGAGACAACCCCTTAATGGGACAAAATACAGCAACCTGGTGATCTAATGCAATTAATATTCAAATCAAGGTTATACTTTTTTAAGAACATCAAGGAATTCATCTAATTGTTGAAGAGTTTTCCTATGATCCCTACTTATGATTTTTCTGAGGCCATTCCTCCCACTGCCTGTAATGTATGGGAGTTTGTGATAAAAACTTTTGTCCTACTTTTGAGGTGATGGAAAAAATCAGAGTTTCGGAGGCAAAGAGATCAGATTCTTACTTGTCCAGAATCTTCTTTCTCTTAGCTGGAGTGACAGTTTCTAGCTGCAGGCTTGGCTGGTTTATAAACAGAACTGCCAAGCTGAAATAGGAGTTCCACACCTAGAAAACAGGAAGGAAATTAAACACACGATAGTCCAAAGGCAGAACAAGTTCTGAACACAAACATACATGCCATGCATACATTTTGCAGAAGGCATCAGGTTGTTCCACCTTAAATCAGAGGAAAGTAGACAATTATGTCTAAATAAACTGGATGTAATAATAAAATAAGTTAAATCAGTGCCAGGAATTATACAACTACTGGAGGAAATGACAATTAAAAGAACCCAGCAGCAAGGGAGTGCTGGGGTTTCAAACTTAGGCCTTTTACTTCTTGACACCTGAATTCAACTCTGCCTTGGGCCAAAAGTGAAATGAGTTTGGTAGTTTCCAATAGTTCTAGTGAACACTTTTTCATACCCTAAACCACACCATAGAGTGTGCTTTGAATTACATTAGACACTATACATTCTTGCCTTTAGCCAATGCAAGCGGTCTCACTTTTCAAACCATTAGAATTCATAATGCTTTTGCCTTTTCAGGATTTCCCAGTTCAGTCAAAGCCTCAGCAGAGTTTGATGACTGTCTGTATCAGCTAGTTTATTTTCTGAGCTAACAAACATAGTGAACATAATCCATTAACATAGAGTAACTGCTGTTCCTGCATTGCTGCTAGTTTTAAAGGATGTCATGAAATTTTCCAGATTTCAAACTTTACCTTAAAATCAAAGTCTGTTTCTGTGAAGTTCTTGTGCAGGGCAGAGGACAGGTACTGGACTGTCGTAACTATGATACTATAATTAAAAAAAAAGATCCTTTTCAATCTGCAGTACAAATCACATTCAAAGAGTCTTTGAATAGCTCTGAGCACTGGTGATTTCTGTTATATTTCAAAATGCATTCTGGCACTCTTTCTTTATGCAGTCATTTCTAGATATCACCATAAAGGTCACTGTGTTTTTTTTAAACAAAGACTTCATATTAAATAATGCAAGGCAGAATTCACAAATATGTTTTCCTAAAATATTATAGATTTTGGAAACGGAAGAGTATCTTTGTAATTCTTGAGTTTATTTTCAAAAGTCCAGTACTACAGTTAATAAATAAAGGGACAAACATAACTTATTTATGTTTGTTTCTGTGCATTTCTTTAATAAAATAGGCAGAATTTTTCAGGGAGGCACAATCCTCTACAGTTTTTGGACTTCGCTGTAAATTGATCTCCTCTGTACATTTTTGGTAATATTTTGCAAGCTCTGGATTCACTGGGAAACTTAATTTTTTTTGTAAGTGTATAAAAGCCTTTAATTAAATGGGAATAAATCACGCAACAACGTGCAAGAATGAACAAAGACTTTTTTATACCAAAGCAAATTAGAAGTAGGCTAAAGCTCAGCATCTCATTTGTGTGATACTTTCAGTGACACTGATAAATGCACCTTATTTCAACCTGAAGAGATTTCCAGCTAAGTGGCACCAGCAGGATCAGGCTATCTAGGTAACCAGGTCTTTTTACTTTATATGGATTTCTCTTTTTCTACAGTACAGCATGTAACCTGGGGGTCCACAACATCTAAAGCCACTTCTTTCACTTCCCATTGGCACTGTGAACTCAGAGAACATACAACACCACAGCTGACCAATCAGCCTTCAGGAAGAGGTCCATGACATCATCTTGCAATATGGACCCCTCCAGTACTTCAGTTAATCAACTGTGATGCTACAGTTAGGTTAGCTAATAAAATGAGACACTAGTAGGTAATCCCAGCCTCTGGGTATAATCCTGGCTCTCAGCCTGCTGCTGCTACCTCCTAAAAAAAACAGAAAAAGCTTGACAAGGCAAAAATAAAAAAACAAAACTAAACAAATTTGAGCCCAAATGATAACTGCATAATCAAAAAATGATTTCAATCTGATACTCTGTCATCTGGTTTAAGGACTGTGGTCTGCCCCTCCTTTTCTAAAAAAAATTGAGTCCACCACTGATCTAAACTGAGCTGCTCTGGTCTTTCACCCAAAGAGCAGTTTTAGAGCCAGTAGGGATGCTGGTACTGCCAGGAGCAGTAGCCCAAGGTAGTGCACCAGGCACAGATTGTGAGAAAACTCCTTGGTGAGTTTTGTAGCTGTTTTTGAGATTGAGACACAATGATGACAGAAAGGTAACAATGTAGGTAAAGGGAAAATTAACACTATGAGCACTATATATCCAAGAGCTATGTATTCCTTAGAAGCTCCTTCCATTTCAGTAACTTGGCTGAAATGGCAGAGCCAGTCTTTTCGGCTGTCACTCCTTGCAACTCGGACTATTGACGAAGTGCATCTATCACATGGCAAGAGGAAACCATACCTCCCTCAGTCAGGGAAGGATTTCAGGGGTACTTGTGGATACAGTCATAGATAACTGGAATTGGTATCTAGTTCTACTTGACACTTAAAGAGTGTTGCCTGTCTTCAAAGCAATGGACCTAAGCAAAGCAATTACTTAAACTTTACAGATGGGAAAACAGACAAAAGGGCAGATGTACAAAGGGGTAAATATACTCCGTACGTGACCAACTTTGGGCAAATCATTTTAGCTCACTATCACTTGTGTGCATAAATGATAGAATTTACATACAGGAAGTCTATTTGCACTTGGTTTTTGTGGAAAAAAAAAGAAGTTTAAAGTATTAACTATATAGTATGCATGCCTACTGGTAGCATGTAAAACTCATTCATTCACAGAAGCCCTAATTTGGCCCTGATAGCTTAAATAATTTTGCAGAACCAGGATTAGTACTCAGGAGGAGTTCCTGCCTAGAGTCCCATCCCTCAGTCCACTAAAACACACGGTTTCTCTGGGACTAGAGCACCCACAGAGTTTTCATACAAACTTTCAGTGCTTTAAACATGTCCTCACTCACTTGCTGGTGAGCAACCTCATCACCATCCAGTCCCGAGGAAAGACACTCATCTTCATCAGGTTTCGAAACACACAGAAAATCTTCAGCAGGAACTCCTAATACACAGAAAGAAGAGAATAATAAGCAGTGGCAGCTGTAGGCAAATGTACTTTCCTAGCCACAGCCAAGACAATTAAGCTAATTATGTTTCCCTTGCTTGATCCCTGTGTCACTACTCTACATAGCTCAGAACATGGAAGCAGCATATATGTAAATGAGGCAGATACAGTTTTTTCAGCAGGTGCATTCTCCTGTATTTTAAAGCTTACAATGCAGAACTTCATTTTACTTTTTTCCATATGACATTCCAATAGTACCATGCAGAATTCTAGTCTGAGTTCCCAGTGTGCCTGTTGGAGGAATTATTTATTTAATTTATATTAAAAAGGGTATGTTTTCATGGTTCGAGGCACCCCTGTCATAAAATAGAAAAAATTCTTTTATAGGTTATGTAATATGGTAATATAAGATCCCATTTATGATGAAGAAGAAAGGACTTGCTAAAGGCATCCCACCCAGATGTCTGTTTCCAAAAGGACCACTTAGTTCTGAGCAAAGGATTGAAGAAAAACTCCTGAGATCAAATCCTGGCTCTGCCAATGACTTACCTTTTGACTCTGAATAAATCACTTAGCAAGTCACTATCTGCCTCAATTTTCACTTTTATATAACAGTGATAGTAATCCTCTCAACCCATAAAAGGGGTATACATTATTATTGTTACACCAACATAGTTCCATCTCTATCTCCATAGCCAATTTAATCACAGGTTTTTTTACTGAGACTATCAAGAAGGTTGCCAGCTGTGATAGTGGTATTTGTGATGTCAGGTGAGAACAACTTCAAAACTTTTATTAAGTGAACTCCTCAATACAGCTGGTCAAAACTTTGAATTTCTGGTTTATGGGAAATTTCAAAATTCCTTTCTTCTGATTCAGGTAGAAAACAAATATTTTTGAAATTTCCTAATTACCCAAAATTCTTCCCCCCTCGCCCTTCCCAATACTGTTCTGGAAGACATTAATTTTGAAATTTCATTTTGGATTTCTCAGTTTTGTTTTGGAAGCTTGTTTTTTGTTCTGGAACTTCAAAACTTTGTTTCAAATTTGATTTGATTTTTTTAAATTTTTGTTATACTTAATATTATTTCATGACATGTAGATGGAGTAAATATAATTAAAGGCAGCTGCTTCTTAGTATTGACTGAAACATATTAATAGCTGCCCTTAATGTTTTTAAAAATAAAATATATATTAAAAATAGAATATTTAAACTATTATATAATATTATGAGTCAGTAGCTACAGTGCATAATGTGCAATGCTATTAACATAAAATAATGTAAAAATAATGTAACAATAAAAACAGGTACAAATAAAACAGAATTCAGAATGAAATTTTGAAATTTCAAAGCAAAAATCCAAATCCCAAAGCAAAATTTGAAAATCTGAAATGATATTTGTTTGTTTTGAAATTTGATCAAAATTGACAACTTTTTCAGAAATATTTCAATTATGATGAAACCAACATTTTCTGTTAAAAAATCCCTCAAAAATTTCCAACAAGCTCTATTCCTATGTATATTCCATGTCTACTTAAGACTCAGTATGAAAGTGCCAACTCTTATCATGTGGACTATTGAAGAAGTCATCAAAAGTTAACTTTAGGCCTGGTCTACACTAGTCGGTTATTTCGGAATTAACCAAATTAATTCGAAAAAATATGATTCTGTCCATACGACCAAACTGTTTTTTTTTATTTAAAGGGCTCTTTAATCCGATTTCTGTACTGCACCTCGGCAAGTGGAATAGCGCTTAAATTGAGATCGCAACCCTGGGTTAAAGGTATTGTGGATGCAATTCAACGTTATTGGCCTCCAGGAGCTATCCCAGAATGTTCCCTTGTGACCGCTCTGGACAGGCACTCTGATGCACCGGCCAGGGGGGCAGGAAAAGCCCCGGGAACTTTTGAATTTCATTTCCTGTTTGGTCACCATCAGCACAGGTGACCATCAGCACAGTCCACCATCACAGGTGACCATGCAGAGTCCACCATCACAAGAGATCACGCAGTCCCGGATTTGCAGACGAGCTCCAGCATGGTCCGAATGGGAGGTACTGGATCTCATTGCATGTTGGGGAGATGAATCTGTTATGGCAGAACTATATTCCAAAAAAAGGAATGCAAATACGTACACTAAAGTCTCCAGGGCCATGACGGAAAGAGGCTACTCCAGCGACACAGAGCAGTGTTGTACAAAAATCAAGGAGTTCAAGCAAGCATACCAAAAAGCCAGGGAGGCAAACAGGCACTCTGGGTCACATTCCCATACATTCTGCTTCTACCGTGAGCTGCATGCAATTATGAGGGGTGACACCACCACTACCTCACCACTGTCCGTGGACACCTGCAAGGGGGGAGCTGCATGGAACGAGGAGGAAGAGTCACTGGAGGAGGAGAATAGTGCACAGGCGGCAAGTCGGGAATCCGTTTCTCCCGCTAGTCAGGAACTATTCTTAACACTGGAGCCAATAGCCTCCCCCCACTCCCAAGGTGGGCTCCCGGACCATGACCCTGGAGAAGGTAATTCTGGTGAGTGAGAGCCTGGTTGAAGCCATGCGGTGGGGGGCGGGGGAACCTAGCCACGCTGGGCTGTTCACGTTTAGTTTAGAGTCATCCCTGCTCAGAGCCTCATTGGAGCCATGCAGTGAGTGCGGGGTGTGTGTGTGTTGTGTGAAGTGATCATCCCAGAGACCCCACAGGCCCTCCTTTTATACGGCAAACCCACCAGGCATTGCTTGCTATGGGAAAGGGGGCCCGGCAGTTTGAAAGCATTGAAATGAAGGTAGAAGCAGCAGAACCTTGCATGCCTCTAGGCTGCCTGCAAGCTGAATTCTGTTGCCCGGCCATGTGTGATGGCTTACTCACACCAAAGTGGAAGGCACTTCAGTATAAGAGGCAAAATGCTAACTTGTACAGAAAGAACATGTGCTGTGTACTATGAATTGCCTGCTTCACTGAGAAGGAGTGTCCCCTTTGCTCTCTGAAATGTACCTTTTAAAATACTATCCTCCCTTTTTCTTCTCCCACAGGTGCACGTTTCAACATGGCCCTTATCTACTCTGTCCCAGCAGCTGGTCCAAATTAGAATGCGGACAAAACGAACTCGGGATGACATGTTCACCAAGTTCATGCAGTCCTCCTGCACTGATAGAGCCCAGCTGAATGCGTGGAGGCATACAATTGCAGAGTCCCATAAAGCATTATAGGAACACAAAGAGAGGAGGAACGTGTGTGATGAGAGCAGGCAGGACGCTATGGTCAAGCTCATGGGGGAGAAAACTAACATGCTCCGCTGTATGGTGGATCTAATGCAGGAAAGGCAGCAAGACCACAGATTGCCACTGCAGCCCTTGTATAACCGCCCTCTCTCCTCCCCAAGTTCCATAGCCTCCTCACCCAGACACCCAAGAACACAAGTCAGGAGGCTATGGGGACCCACACACTCAACCCCAGAGGATCGTCCAAGCAGCAGAAAGCTAGCATATGAGAACTTTTGATTTGATTTCTAGACTTGTCCTTCCCTCCTCCTCCACTCCCCAACCCAATACTCCTCCCCCCAACCCCCCCTTCCCTGGTCTACCTTCTGATTTCTCTCAGTGTGTTGTGCAACAAATAATAAAGAACCGTTTTTAAACAATTTTGACTTTATTTCCTTTCATATATACAGGGGGTGGGTAACTTCAGGAGGAACAAACACAACTGTCATACTGTACCCTGGCCAGTCATGAAACTGGCTTTCAAAGCTTCTCTGAAGTGCAGCACGCCCTGCTGCGCTCTTCTAATCACCCTGTTGTCTGGCTGTGCGAAATTGGCCAGCAGGCGAGTTGCCTCAACCTCCCACCCCGCCATAAACATCTCCCCCTTACTCTCACAGATACTGTGGAGCACACAACAAGCAGCAATTACAACTGGAATATTGATTGTGCTGAGATCTAACTGAGTCAGTAACTGCGCCAGCATGCTTTCAAATGTCCAAAAGCATATTCTACCACCATTCTGCACTTGCTCAGCCTATAGTTGAACTGCTCCTTACTACTGTCCAGGATGCCTGTGTGCGGCTTCATGAGCCATGGCATTAAGGGGTAGGCTGGGTCCCCGAGGATAACTATAGGCATTTCAACATCCCCAACATTGATCTTCTGGTCTGGGAAGTATGTCCCTTCCTGCAGCTGTTCAAACAGACCAGAGTTCCTGAAGATGCGAGGGTCATGCACCTTTCCCGGCCATCCCATGTTGATGTCGGTCCCTTGTGATCCACCAGTGCTTGCAGCAACATAGAAAAGTACCCCTTGCAGCTTACATACTGGCTGCCCTGGTGTGACAGGGCCAAGACAGGGATATGCGTTCCGACTATCACCCCGCTGCAGTTAGGGAACCCCAGCGCATTAAAGCCATCCACAATAGTCTGCACATTTCCCAAAGTCACTACCCTTGATAGCAGCTGGTCAATGATTGCACTGGCTACTTGCAGCACAGCAGCCCTTACAGTAGATTCGCCCATTCCGAACTGATTCCTGACTGACCAGTAGCTGTTGGGCGTTGCAAGCTTCCATAGTGCAATGGCCACTTGCTTCTCAACTGTGAGGGTTGCTTTCATTTTGGTATCTGCGCTTCAGGGCACAGGACAGCAAGACACAAAGTTCCATGAAAGTTTTGCACTATGAATCATCCCAGACCTGCAACACTATGTGGTCCCACCAGTCTGCTTGTTTCCCAGGCCCAGAATTGGCGTTCCATGGCATGAACCTGGCCCAATGCCACCATGATCTCCCAATTGCCACATGCCGTGCTTCTAGAAACTTCTGTGTCCATGTCCTCATCAGTATAGTAATCATGTTGTTGTCTCTTCCTCGCCCGGTTTTGCAGGTACTGCACATACTGCTGGATAATGCGCGAGGTACGTACAATGGTCAAAACTGCAGTGGAGATCTGACCGGGGTCCATGCTTGCTATGGTGTCTGCACGGGTAATCCTGGAAAAAGGGCGCGAAACGTAGGAGAGCTCTTCGGTTCAAGATGGCTGATAAAAGGCGGTAAATGGTTGTTTTCTGTAGCTTTCACAAAGGCGGGAAGCTCGCTGGAGCTGCAATAGCAGGAGAGCAGAGTTTGCGGCAGAAGCTGTGCGCTCAGTTCATGATGGCCGAAAAAAGGTAGGAAATGGTTAGATAACAGAGTAGATAGAAAGATGATAGAACATGTGAGGTGGATTAATAGTACCAGGAGACAGACGGTGCACTATACTGCATTGTCTGCTGGCAGTATGGCGTCTGCCGTAGCTTTCACGGAGGGAGAAGCAAGTGATGACACGTACCTAGAAACACCCGCAAGAATGTTTTTGCCCCATCATGCACTGGGAGCTTAACCCAGAACTGTAATGGGCGGTGGGGACTGTGGGAACTGTGGAATAGCTTCCCACAGTGCACTGCTCCGACATTCGGTACTGTGGACACATTCAGTACTGTAGCCTCGGTACTGTGATGCACTTTGCCGAATTCACGCGCTTTAGTGGGGACACACAACACCGAATGTATAAAATCGCTTCCGAAAATTGAACAGAATAAGTTCGAATTAATTTTGTACTGTAGACGTACCCTTAGATCACTACCAATTTGTGCTCCATTCAGCCTAGCCACCTAGAGGTAAGAGACTCTGTTATCTCAAAGTCTATATCTCTGAACCACCCAGAGTCTCTCAGGATAAATTTTCATTGGTATACACAATAATTGGAAGTTGACAACCTCTTCCAAAAGTGCTTCAGATCCTGTTCCTCCTTGTTTATTCAGTGTTTTAACAGGTTTCTACCATGGTGTCAGTTTGGTATTACTATTCACTCTATTACTGAGCTGTCACACGAGCCACAAAAACATTTTGTATATAACGCCGTCATCATACTGTGAAAGGAAAGTGACAGTATGACTGTTACTTTCATCAGATTTATGTATTGCTTCTTGATGCTATTCTGCACTTCAGAGCCATTTACTGTGGTCTGAGACATGCTTCATAAAGATGTGAAGGTAAAAGGTAGGCCTCTCTCCCTTTGAGATGGACACCTCAAAGCAGATGATTGTTGGGAAGCCACTGGTGAGGGTACATAAACTGCATACTAAGCAACTCTCTCTTGGCCACTAATAGCTATGATTTAGGTCACCACTCTCCAATGGGAATTTGGGGAGCTTGTTGGAGCATACCAGGTGGATTAGGCTGGCCAATAGTCCAACAAATGGAGGAAAACTTTGCTGTTGACTTTTCTCTGCTTGGTATGCAAAAGTCAGACTTGGAATATAATTATCTTTTGACAAAAGAACAAACTTCAAACCTTTTCTTAAGTGAGCTCCTATGTATATTCCATGCCCTTCAATAAGTTGCAGAATAAACTACTTTGGATTTTCTAATCTGTATAGACTACTAGTCTGTAGTTCAGGCTATGTTCCACAAAGTACCATAATGATAACTATCCCAGGTATTTATCTGCTCCCTATTACCAAATGATCTGAACACCTTGCTATCTTTAATGTATTTATCCTCACACCATCGCCATGAGATAGGGAAGTGCTATGGGATATAACTAACTGCAGCTGAGAACAAAGGCTGTTATTTTCTTGCCGTTCTTGATCAGCTGAACTTTGACACATTTCCTGATGGCTGAATTAGGCTGCTTAGCCTCTACGCCAATTTTTTCCAGGACAATTCCCTTCGCATGGGAAGCTCCTCCAAAGGGGTTGGCTTTCAGGGCAGTACCCAAGTGGGCCTTCTTGTACTGCTTGTTGTGCCATTTCTGATCTCGTTGGTGGCTGCGAAGTTTCCTGGCAGTACGAAGCCCATGGCACTTACCCATCGCGCTGCTGCTGGCCCGAGCCGCAAAGAGAAAGCAGCTGAGAAGTGTTATTCCCAGTGTGGGTAGACAGATTCATGCTACCACATTAAAAATAGCAGTGTGGAAATTGCGGTGCTGGCTTGAGCTAGTCACTTGAGCGCAGACCCAAAGGGTTGGGCAGGCTTGCAGTTGGGCAGCTACCCTGAGCCACTGCTAGTGCCACAATATCCACACTCCACTAACTCAAGTTGAGCTAGTGTGAGTCTGTCTACCCACACTGGGAATCACACCTCCGAGCTGCAGCGTAGACATACTAGAGAGATTTCGCATATGTCTACAATGCAGAAAACAGCACAGTCTCAGAGCCTGGGTCAACAGATTTGGGCTTGCAGGACTTGGGCTACCGGGCTAAAAATAGCAGTTTTGATGTTCCTGCTCGGACTGGAGCCCAGGTCTGAGACCCTACCCCTCAGCTCCAGCCCACGTGTGTATGTCTACACAGCTATTTTTAGCCCTGCAATCCAAGTCCTGTGAGCTAAAGTCAATGGAACCAGGGTCTGAGATTCGGCACCATGGATTTTTCTTTGCAGTGTAAATATACCTTCGGTGGCTTGTTCAAGGTCACACAGGAAGTCTGGGCTGGAGGTAGGGACTCCAAACTCCTAGGCTAGTGCCCTAACCACTGGACCATCCTTTTCTCTAATAATAATAAACTAAGTATATGAAACAAATAGTGACTATACCTGCAGTGAATGTGGATGTTCAGCAGAATAAGTGAAAACACTTCCTGCATTGTCATCTATCTGATTTCTGAGGATAATATTTAATAGTTGCTTCTAAAAACCATGAAGTTATGTCCTACCTTTAGCTCATCCTTGCTCTGGAAGTTGTCCAGTAAATGTTGAAAATGAGTGTCTGACATCTGACGAAGCAGAGACAAGAGACAGGACACATACTCTCCCTGTCAAGTAAATGAAGAATTATTTAGTACAGGCGATCAAAGATTTTTTTATATGTAAAATTCAACCTGAGGTAGGAGATAAAAGGTGGGGTCTGAAATGGCATCAATGCATATGAAAGAAAAAAATCGGTTACCTACCTTTCGTAACTGTTGTTCTTCGAGATGTGTTGTTCACGTCTATTCCACATTAGGTGCACGCACACCGCGTGTACGGACATCAGAAAATTTTTCCCTTAGCGACTCCCAACAGGTCAGCAGGGGAGCCCCCTAGAGTGGCACCTCTATGCTGGTGCATATATACCTCTGCTGACCCGACCCCCATTCAGTTCCTTCTTGCCAGAGACTCCGACAGAGGGGAAGGAGGGTGAGAAGTATAATGGACGTGAACAACACATCTCAAAGAACAACAGTTACGAAAGGTAGGTAACTGTTCTTTCTTTTTCGAGTGCTTGTTCATGTCCATTCCACATTAGGTGACTCACAAGCTTACCATAGGAGGAGGGTAGGAGTCATGGAGCAATTGACTGAAGAACAGCCCTGCCAACCGCTGCATCATCTCTGATCTGCTGGTTGACTGCGTAATGGGCTGTGAATGTGTGCACTGATGACCAGGTGGCTGCTTTACAGATCTCCTGGATCAGGATGTGCACCAGAAAAGCTGTTGAGGATGCTTGTGCCCTTGTCGCCAATGTGATGGCCACCAGGAATGCCACCTTCCAGGAGAGGTGAAGGATAGAGCAAGAGGCCAGGGGCTCGAACGGGGGCCCCATAAGCTTGGAAAGGACCAGATTAAGGTTCCAGGGAGGAACTGACAGGCATGAGTAAGGGAACACTCTCTCCAGTCCCTTGAGGAACAGCACCAGCATGAGGTTAGAAAATACAGAGCATCCGAATTCCCCCAGGTGGAATGCTAAAATGGCAGCTAGGAGGCTCGCTCGTGCCTGCACCGAGTCCAGAACTGCCTCGATGAACTCTAGCCTTTGCGTTGGTATCAGGGAAGACTTGGGCATGGTGACGAGAAGACCCAGCCTGGGGAACGCGTCCAGGGCCGCTATCACATGGGAACAGACCTCCTCTTTGGACCGAACCACGAGGAGCCAATCGTTGAGGTATGGGTATATCCGTATTCTCCTCTTTCGCAGAAAGCCTGCCACTACTGACATGCATTTCATGGATATGTGGGTGGCTGCCGCCAGGCCGAACGGGAGGACCATAAACTGGTAATGGTGTTGGTTTATGGTGAACCGCAGGAACCACCGGTGAGCAGGGTGAATAGTGACGTGAAAGTACACATCTTTCATGTCGAGGGCAGCGTACCAATCCCCCGGATCCAGTGACGGGATAGTAGTGCCTAGGGAGACCATGTGGAAGCGGACCTTGACTAAGAACTTGTTGAGCCCGCGAAGGTCTAAAATGGGCCGAAGGCCCCCCCTTTGCCTTTGCGATGAGAAAATAATGGGAGTACAACCCTTCCCCCTTATTTCCCGAGGGACTTCCTCCACTGCCCCCACCTCTAAGAGCGATTGTACCTCCTGCATCAAGAGTTGCTCGTGAGAGGGGTCCCTGAAGAGAGATGGGGAAAGAGGGTGGGTAGGAGGGAAAGAGAAGAACTGTAGCATGTAACCCACTTGTATCGTGTGCAAGACCCAACGGTCTGACGTTATACGGGACCATGCCTGCGGTCAAGCGGTCCAGGAAACATGGGGAATGATCCAGGAGCTGGGCTGGTACGCTGTCCTCGAGCGCACCTTCAAAACCCCTGCTTGTTGCCAGGCTGGGGCTTGCCCTGACCCCGGCCTTAATTAGGCATGTTATTCCGCCTGCGTCTGTTGTCTCTGCCCCTCCTGTGATAAGACTCCTGCCTAGGGCGAGGCTGGTACCGCCATTGCTGCAACAGTTGGGGCTTGAACGGCTTCCTCTGAGTTGCTGGGATGTGCATTCCTAACAACTTGAGGGTTGCCTGGGAGTCTTTAAGGCTAGGCAGCCTGGCATCCGTCTGGTCAGAAAAGAGGCCTGACCCTTCAAAGGGGAGGTCCTGGATGGTGTTCTGGACCTCTGGCGGAAGGCCTGAAGCCTGAAGCCACGCCGAGCACCTCATCACCACACCTGAGGCAATTGTTCTTGCTGCTGTGTCTGCCGAGTCCAGAGAGGCCTGTAAAGAGGTCTTGGGAACTGCCTTTCCCTCTTCCACAAGAGCCATGAACTCAGGCTGAGAACCCTGAGGCAAGGAGTCTTTAAATTTGGAAACTGCTGCCCAGGAATTAAAATTGTGCCTGTTTAGGATCACCTGCTGGTTCACAATCCTTAATTGGAGGCACTCAGAGGAGCAGACCTTCCTTTTAAAGAGGTCCAAACATTTAGCCTCCTTGGCCTTGGGGGCCAGGGCTTCCTGGCCATGACGCTCCCATTTATTCACGGCTGAGACGACCAGCGAACAGGGGGCTGGATGACAAAATAGGAAGTCGTATCCCTTGGAGGGGGCGAAGTACTTCCTCTTCATCCCCCTTGCTGTTGGTGCACTGGAGGATGGGATTTGCCAGACTGTCTTGTAGTTAGACTGAATTTTCTTTATGAGTGGGAGCACAATTCTGGAGGGGCATTCAGGGCTTAGAATGCCCACCATAGGATCCTCCTGTTCCACCACTTCCTCCACCTCTAGGTCCAAGTTCTGGGTGACCCTGCAGAGCAGCTCCTGATGTGCCCAGTGTTCAACCGGGAGAGGCCCTGAAACTGCCGTGCCCATCACAGCTTTGTCTGGGGATGATGAGGAGGTGAGGTCCTGCAGTGCTTCCTCACCTGCTCTTCCTGACCCTCATCATAGGCCGGGGGCACATCTGATCCCTACCTGGTTGATTATCCCCAGGATGGCCCCGAGCTCGGTGCCACTTCCACTCGCTGGTGTTTCAGACAAGCGTCTGGCTCCTGGATACCGTAGCCTCCTTGGGTGTGGACGGGTGCCTGTGTGGGGACTGGGACTGATGCACCGAACATCCGGACCTCAAAGCTCTGGAGGAGGTCCCTTGCTGCTGATGATAGGCCCACGGTGTCCAAAAGGGCCATTGTCGTGGCGGGCCCCGTTGGGGATGCCACGCAGTCTGGGGCTCCCTGCTAGCTGGCGCCTTGTGGGCATAGCTGGAACTGCTTGAGTTGACCTCGGATTCCGAGAATGCCAACCTCAAAGGCCAAGGCAGTGCCATGGCATGGTGCCGTCAGGATGCTGGAGAGCGGCACCTCACCGACTGGAACTGGGATCGGTATCAAGGCTCTCAGGACTGGGATGGCTGCCTTCTGCCCTGGGCCGGGGACTACAGCCTTATAGCCCCTTGGTGCCGGCTTAGTGAGGGTGCCGGGGAGCAGTGTGCCAGTGGAGCCGGTGCCATATGCTGGCTCAGGTTCTGGTGCCATAGAGTCCCGCTGAGCCAAAGGCAACTGGGGGTCCACGGAAGCTGAGTTCGACTGGGACCGGCGCCGGGAGGGTGACCTTGAGTGGCGCACCACTGCCGGCTTGTCTCTGGATGGCACCCTCTGTGATGGTCCCAGAGGCTTCTCCTTGCCAGGGAGGGGGCTTTCCGCCAACAGCTCAATGAGATCTTTTGCCGCCTCAAAGGTGTCTGGCGTAGAGGGCTGTTCTAGGATGTCTTCCAGCCCTTCTCTGCATGCAACCCACTTAGCCCGGGGCTCGATGGGCCCTGCAGCACCGGAGCCACCGGTGCCGGTGTATGTCCTGGGGCCACACTGCCCCTCTGAGTGCTTGGTCCCCTGGAAGATGCCACCTTCTTATGTGGGGAGCGCCCTCTATTGCCTTTAGGCTGCCCCTTTGACCGTACTGGAGAGGTTGAGCGGTGCCAGAGCTTGTCCTGTTGCTTCGGTGCCACAATGCTTTGGTGCCGGAGCTTGTCCTGTTGCTTCAGTGCCCCACCGGTGCCAGATCACAGACTGATGCCGGGGCACTCCGCACCCAGGACACCGGCACCGAAGCCGGATGGTCTGAGGCCGTAGGTTGCAGCGCGGCCTCCATGAGTAACTGCTTGAGGCAAAAGTCTCTTTCTTTCTTGGTTCGTGGCTTAAAAGGCTTACAGATCTTGCAGCACTCAATCTGGTGCAATTCTCCCAAACAGCGGAGACAGGAGTCGTGGGGATCACTGATTGGCATAGGCTTGCGGCACGTGGCACAAGCCTTAAACCCTTGGGCCTGCGGCATGCCCTGCAGCCCAGAGGTGGTGATGGAAACAACTTTCAGACACCTAAAACAAAGGAAGCTAAACTGTAGTATAAAGAAGTACTAACTACTGGTAACTATTAACTACAGATAACTGCTAACTGCTACAACTATGCTAAAGGATCACTCGCAAGTGAGCGAAGAGTTGTTCCAATGCCGCCACGGATGGTAAGAAGGAACTGAAGGGGGGTCGGGTCGGCAGGGGTATATATGCACCAGCATAGAGGTGCCATTCTAGGGGGCTCCCCTGTTGACCTGACGGGACCCACTAAGCGAAAAAGTTTCTGACGTCCATGCATGCGACATGTGCACATCTAATGTGGAATGGACATGAACAAACACTTGAAGAAGAAGCTCATTTGCAGAGATTAAAAATATCGTATGACAAATTCTCTCTATTGCCTGTTAATACAAAGCAAAAACTCTCAGAGGCTCAGCTGTGTGTGCTCTTTTTTTCATAGGACTTATTACAAATATCAGAGTTTAAACAGTCAATATAGACAGTCAAGGGGTCTCTCTCCCAGTATGTAGGAGAAGCTGCTCTGAAATCAAGATCTTACATAGTAAATAATGCTTTGCAGTTATATAGCTCCTTTCACCACAGCCTCTCAAAGTGCTTTACAAAGGTGAGTAAAAATCCCCATTTTTACACATTTGAAGAGTACAGCATAAAGGGGTTAGGCATTGTGTCAAAGGTAAGGTTGCAAGTCAGTGGCTGTCAGGAATGGTATCTGTCTCAAGATTACTAGTTCCCTGCTATGACTATGTCTCCTTGTAGCAATTGTGTCCCTAAGCCATTGAAACAATTTATTTTTAAACAATTGCAAAGATTTTTTAAGAAGTACCTAATCTTGTGTCAAACATTACAAATACTGTGCTAAATATGAATGTTCACGAAGAATGTTTCTGAAGAGATTTTATATCTGAGAGCGTCCTGGGCAATTTCCTTTTTCAGATGGACTCAGGTATCTGCCCACATGCTCTGGAATGTTTATAAACTTTTCTGAGCTACTCCAATTAATGTTAATACCTTGTCTTTATTAAGAAAAAGATGTGTTCTTACAATGTGTTAGCTAACAGATGTAAGCGAAAGAATGTAAAATCATAGTGAAGAAAAGGAAATTGCGGTTCCAACATGTTAGCAAGTGAAGGTAAACCCCAGACTCGCCCCTACAAACTGCCTTGCCTTCATTAGGAATTCACCTTATGTTTGTTACTGCATTTTCGCTAACAAGAGGTTAGGAAACATCTTTGTTCTTAGTGTGGAGGCACTGACTGTACATCTACCTGCTCAACATACATAAATTCCCAGCCAATTTGTAAGAAAATTAACACTGGGTGGAAGGTGTTTTGACACATATTGACAACACAAATGATGCTGATCTCAGCTCAGTGTTTGAATCAAGTAAAAATAGGGTTAGGATAGAATATGTAGTGCAATGAGTCCAGGGAAAAGGCTGGATGGGAATTTTATTCTTCCCCCCTCTTTTAGTGAAGGACAAGTAAGAATTCTCATTCCATCTTTATCCCATGCTGTTGAGTAATTTGGGCCAGCTGTGAGCGTATTAGCACCCTTTGCAAAGATCAGGTTTGGTGCTATTTTCATCTCTCCTTGCTCCTTTCCTCCCACCCAGCTCAGCAACACACTCGATTCTCTATCTGTTATTTCCTTCTCCAGAAGGATGCACTTGTTTCATTTGTGGGAAGTGATAACTGTGCATCAGTTGAGCAGAATCTCTCCAGGAACTGAAGTGAATGGCACTGGCCTGCTGGTGAGCAATCAAGATATTCCCAATGTTATTTTGGTGCCCATTTAGAGGTGGAGCCCTAAATCATCACCTAATTGGCATCTGCCAAAGACTACCAAATGATAAATTTGCTATCATAGCTTCAAATGTAATCCAAGACAGTAACTACAGCAACCGGAAAGCTTTCTGGGCCTCATCAGTTGCTGATGTAAACATGAAGCAGCCTGACTAGTACACTGTAACAGATTTTTTCAGAGTGGAAGGAATGAATTCATGAGTGGGAAGAAAAGGAGAGAAAGCTGTGATCATTCATGCAGGAGAGATGGTAATGAGCTGTAGGTGGTTGTGAGGGAGTGGGATAAAGGGAGCTGAACGTTAGAAAAGCAGGAAATAGAACCTGATTGTTAGTTACTAACAGTGATTTCAGCTGTGCACTGCGGGCAACGCTGCCCTCTTACCGCCTCCTGAGACTGCGATTTACTCATGATAGTAAGCAGAGTTTGTAAAAGTACATCCAGGAGGCTCTCCACCATCATCTCAACCTCCTCCACTACATCTGCCTCCTACAATGAGCAGTAAGAAAACAGACAATTAGTAGCAGAGGACAGAAATGGCAAGCCAAATGTGCAGCTCCAACTCAGGAACAGCCTTCCTAATGGGATTCTGATAATTTTAGAGAAGCTCAGGAAGAATTGTTACCAAAAGAGATTCCTGGAGATGGAGGTTCGGAGGGAGAAAATAAACATCACCCTACATAGCAGACACTATCATGTGGCTGCAATATTACAGTATGTGACTTCTCGCCTCTTCCCTCCCTGATAGAAGGATATTGGAACACGTCAAAAGATATAAATTAGGGCTGTTGATGAATCACAGTTAACTCACGTGATTAACTAAAAAAAAATCGTGATTAAAAAATTTAATCACGATTAATTGCACTGTTAAACAATAGAATACCAATTCAAATTTATTAAATATTTTGGATGTTTTTCTACATTTTCAAGCACATTGATTTCTATTAGAGCACAGAATATAAAGTGTAGAGTGCTCACTTTATATTATTAATTTTGATTACAAATATTTGCATTGTAAAAATGATAAAAGAAAGTATTTTTCAAGTCACTTCATACAAGTACTGTAGTGCAATCTCTTTATCATGAAAGTGTAACTTACAAATGTAGATTATTTTTGTTACATAACTGCACTCAAAAACAAAACAATGTAAAACTTTAGAGCCTACAATTCCACTCAGTTGTACTTCTTATTCAGCCAATCTTTAAGACATTTAAATTTACAGGAGATACTGCTGCCTGCTCCTTATTTAAAATGTCACCTGAAAGTGAGAACAGGCTTTCACATGGCATTTTTGTAGCCAGTGTGGCAAGGTATTTACTTCCCAGATATGTTAAACATCTGTATGCCCCTTCATGCTCCGGCCACCATTCCAGAGGACATGCTTCCATGCTGATGATGCTCGTTAAAAAATAATGCATTAATTAAATTTGTGACTGAACTCCTTGAGGGAGAATTGTATGTCTCCTGTTCTGTTTTACCCGCATTCTGCCATATATTTCGTGTTATAGCAGTCTTGGATGATGATCCAGCACGTTTGTTTTAAGAACACTTCCACAGCAGATTTGACAAAACGCAAAGAGGGTCCCAATATGAGATTGGGCCCAAAGTTTAAGAATCTGAAGTGCCATCCAAAATCTGAGAGGGACAAGGTGTGGAGCATTCTTTCAGAAGTCTTAAAAGAGCAACACTCAGATGTGGAACTACAGAACCCGAACTACCAAAAAAAAAGTTGACCTTCTGCTGGTGGCATCTGACTCAGATGATGAAAATGAACATGTGTCAGTCCGTTCTGCGTTGGATCGTTATCGAGCAGAACCCATCATCAGCATGGACTCATGTCCTCTGGAATGGTTGTTGAAGCATGAAGGGACGTATGAACGTTTAGCACCTCTGGCATGTAAATGTCTTGCTGTGACAGTTTATAAAAGAGCCATGCGAATGCCTGTTCTCACTTTCTGGTGACATTGTAAACAAGAAGTGGGCAGCATTGTCTCCTGTAAATTGTAACAAAACTTGTTTGTCTGAGCGACTGGCTGAAGTAGGACTTGAGTGGACTTGTAGGCTCTAAAGTTATACATTGTTTTATTTTTTAAAAGTTTGTTTGTACATAATTCTACCTTTGTAAGTTCAACTTTCATAATAAAGAGATTGCACTACAGTACTTGTATTAGATGAATTGAAAAATATTATTTTGTTTGTTTTTTAAGTGCAAATATTTGTAACAAAAAATAAATATAAAGTGGGCACTGTACACCTTGTATTCGGTGTTGTAATTGAAATAAATATATTTGAAAATGTAGAAAACATCCAAAAATATTTAAATAAATGTTATACTATTATTAACAGTGTGATTAATTGCGCTTAATTTTTTTAATCGTGTGCTTAATTTTTTTAATCGTGCGCTTAATTTTTTTAATCGCTTGACAGCCCTAATATAAATCCATAATAAGAGACCCATGTACTCCATGGCACAATGGGACCAACTTCTGTTCCCCTATGTTCTGTGGGAACATTACTTTATATTATTGTTTCTTTCATCCCATTCAAACTTACAGAACTACAGCGTACAGTTCAAAATACTCATTGATGTCACTTATTTTAAACGCCACAGACTTCCTCCTTTGGAGAAACTTGGGATATTTCACTGCCCTGTAGGAAACTCTGAACATTTTAAAAAATGACTAAGGTGGCATTCGAGATAAGAGTATCCTGAAGATCAAAGCCAGCTGTTTAAATCAGCAGCAATTTCTGAAAATAAGCATTATTTCATTGATTAGATAATTTTACAGAGTTCTCTTAACATTCACAATAAAGTGCTAATTACTGTCTCCTACACAACTGCAAGTGACAGGACTGGGTAGGGCTTTTGAGCACCACAGATAAGTGAGTTCCCGGCTAGGGTGAAGAAAATTAAACAGTGTCAGTCTTGCTGGGTTTGTCTGAGGGCTGTGTGTGTGTTTTCACAGCAAGAACATGCTGTAACCAGAATGCTATGAGTCATACACACAAAGGCAGTCGTTCACTTAAGGAATTCTCTTGCTGCTAATAAAGTTAGAGTTCTGTTATGAAAAGATTCACTGAAAAAAATATATATCCAAAGAAACTATCTCGGATTGTTCTTCAGTAATTTAGTATTGGAATGGAGAAGACAGGTGGGCAGATTACCACGGAGCTGGCCTTGATAATGGAGAAGATACTACTGAGGATCCCAGAGCAGATGAGTAACTCCTTCTGCTGTCTCAGATGAAGGTGAATGTGATGAAGAACCACAGGGAGCAAGATTCGCCGGGATTCTAAAAGAGGGAAACAAGACTCAGAATTATTCTAGGACGGACCTGAATTTCAGCAACCTTGATATTATCCAAAAACTTTGTACAGTAACTCCTCACTTAAAGTCATCCCGGTTAACGTTGTTTCATTGCTGATCAATTAAGGAACATGCTCATTTAAAGTTGTGGAATGCTCCTTTCTAAAGTCATTTGGCAGCTGCCTGCCTTGTCCACTGCTTGCAGGAAGAGCAGCCTGGTGGAGGTAGGTGGTGGATGGTTGGAACCAGGGTGGACCGACAGTGCCCCTATCAGCTCTCCCTATCAGCTCCCCGCTCCCCTAAGTTCCCTGTGCAGCAGCTGTCCAGAAGGCTAGCAATTGCAGCTGTCCCTCCCCGCACTGCCATGTGCTGCTCCAGCCCTCTGCCTTGGAGCTGCTCCCCGAGACTCCTGCTTGCTGTGTGGGGAGGAGGAGAAGGCAGGCTAATGTCAGGGTGTCCTCCTCCCCCCTGCTCCTGCACCCATCTTACCCCATCTTCCATAGAGCAGGGGACACACACGACAGAGGGAGCTTCTAGGCAGCAGCAGCTGCAGCTGCGGTCTGGTCTCAGCTTGCTGATCTAATTAACAAGGCAGTGTACTTCTGACCCCACTCTTCATACTTAAAAGGGAAATGCGCATCTCTCTCTCTCTCTCTCTCTCACACACACACACATGCTGTGTGTTTCTGTCTCTGTCTGCCTTCCCTCCTTTCCTGATGCCTTGTACAGTAGAGTGTGAGAATTAACCCTTGAGGGCTCAGGCAATTGCTAGTTCATCATTTAGCAGTAAGGCACTGGAAATATCCCACCCTCTGACTCCTCCACCTCAACCAAGCTTCACAATCATCATCACTGTGTACCAGTATTAAACTGTTTGTTTAAAACTTATAATCTGTGCGTGTGTATACACACACACACACATATAAATGAGACTTTAAGCGAAACGATGTTAAGTGAATCCAATTTCCCGATAAGAATTAATGTAAATGAGGGGGTTAGATTCCAGGGAAATATTTTTCACCAGTCAAAAAACTATATTATACTTAAAAGACTATATTATACACATGTGTATAATATAGTTTTTTGACTGGTGAAATGTTTTTCTCTGGAACCTAACCCCCTCATTTACATTAATTCTTATCGGGAAATTGGATTTGCTCAACATTGTTTCGCTTAAAGTCGCATTTTTCAGGAACATAACTACAACGTTAAGTGAGGAGTTACTGTATGTGGAAACCGAGGAATTAGTATTAATATAGGATGCTGATACAGAAGAATTCACTTAATTGGGCCTCTGATAAACAGCATGCCTGATTAATTGGTGGGATTGCTACAGAACAGATTTTCAGTGCAATGCATTTCAAAGTCACTAAACAATGAATTAATGGTGCATCTAAATGGCATGCCTGATGTTAACTACTGTGAATGTAAAAACAATGAGGAGTCCTTGTGACACCTTAGAGACTAACAAATTTATTTGGGCATAAGCTTTCGTGGACTAGAATCCACTTCATCGGATGCATGAAGTGAAAAATACAGGAGCAGGTATAAATACATGAAAGGATGGAGGTTGCTTTACCAAGTGTGAGGTCAGTCTAACAAGATAAATCAATTAACAGCAGGACACCAAGGGAGGCAAAATAACTTCTGAAGTGGTAAGAATACTGTGAATATGCTTGCAAACAACAGGTGTGAATTGCCATTTGCTAGAATTAATTTCCTGCTGTGTGACCCTTTGTTCACTTCATGCTGCTTTCACAGCAACTCAGTGAGTCAAAATCTGTATACATTTAACTCTTAGGAAATTAGCTTATCTTTATGGGTTCATCACCTTAGGGACCTGACTGTATTCATTGCACAAAATAGTGGAAAGGGTGCAATGTTGGAAGCAGGGAGGTTTTCTGGCTATTGGGAGGCAAGGCCACACATCAGGATTCTTACCTGCAGTGAGTTCTGATTGGCCCAGACTCCTCACTGCTAGGATTTCCTCATTCCTTCCTCTAGTATGCCTGGCCAATGATCTTACCCCTGTAGAAAGGCTGCAAAAGACTCATGTGCTGGGAGAAAATAGAAATCAGCACCAAAGGTAGCCACGTGTTTGAGTGGATAGGTGCAAGGAAAACAGGTCAGTACGAAGAGGAACACCTGCACATCTACCAATGTGATATATGCCACTGTGTGCCAGCAATGCCCCTCTGCCGTGTACACTGGCCAAACCGGACAGTCTCTATGCAAAAGAATAAAGGGATCACAAATCAGAAGTTAAGAATTATAACATTCAAAAACTAGTCGGAGACACACTTCAACCTCCCTGTCACTCGATTACAGATCTCAAAGTCACAATACTCCAACAAAAAAGTCAAAACAGACTCCAACGAGAAACTGGTCAAAATTGGAATTTATTTGCAAACTGGACATCATAAAATTAGGCTGAATAAAGACTGGGAGAGGATGGGTCATTACACAAAGTAAAACCTACTTCCCACGCTAATTTTTCCCCTCACTGTTACTCACACCTTCTTGTCAAACTGTTGGAAATGGGCCATTCTGATTATCCTAACAAAAGTTTTTTCTCCTGCTGATAATAGCCACTTACTGATTACTTTCATTATAGTTAGTATGGCAACACCATTTTTTTCATGTCCTCCTGTGTATATATATTGTGATGGGGTAAGGCCAGATGGCTCAGTAAAGTAGTAAGGAACAGGTATGTTAGCTCCCAGGCTACCAAATCCCTACTACCGTGGTAACCAAATGCCAGTTGCTCCAGGTTAATCAAGACACCTGGGCCAATTAAGATCTTTCTAGAAGGCAGTGGAGTAGCTACAATGATTGGGCCACCTGAAGCCAATCAAGGGCTGGCTGGAACTATGTTAAAACCTCCCAGTTAGTCAGTGAGATTCGTGTGTGAGGAGCTGGAGCAAGAGACGCAAGGAGTGAGAGTGAGAGAGTATACTGCTGGAGGATTGAGGAGTACAAGCATTATAGACGCCAGGAGGAAGGTCCTGTGGTGAAGATAAAGAAGGTGTTTGGAGGAGGCCATGGGGAAGTAGGCCAGGGAGTTGTTAGCTGTCATGAACTGTTTAAGGCAGGGCACTACAGACAGCTGCGATCCACTGGGCCCTGGGCTGGAACCCGGAGTAGAGGGCAGGCCCAGGTTCCCGCCAAACCTCCCAACTCCTGATCAGACACAGAAGGAGTTTACCCAGACTGTGGGTTCCACAAGAGGGGAAGATCACTGAGGTGAGCAAATCCGCCAATAAGCCCAGGACCCACCAAGGTAGAGGAGGAATTTTGTCACAACTGGTGTGAGCAGTGGGACATTTGGTGTGCACAGCGCGGTGGAAGAAGGAGGGTGATTTAAAAAAAAAAAGAGAGGGTTTATTTTTTTTTCACCACAATGGATGATATAGTGCGGGCATTGATACAAGCCATGGCGGTGCAGCAGGAGGCTACCCGTGTCCAGGCAGCCGCCCAACAGGAGGCAGTGCAGCTTCAGCAAGAGACTAATCGCTTCCTGATAGACCAGGCTTCTCAAGACCGAACTATGTTGTGGGAACTGGAAAACCAGGTAAAGACCGTTACAGAGCTGAACCGCGGCCATGATGAGACGCAGCTCATACGGGCCAGCCCCTGGCTGCAGAAAATGACGCGGGAGGATGATGTAGAGGCATACCTATGGGAGGCCTGGCCTCGAGATCAGTGGTCTGGCATCTTTGCCCCATTCCTCTGTGGGGGGCCCAAAAGGCCTACCATGATCTGCCTGAAGAGGCTGCAGCAGATTACCCCCAGCTGAAAGTAGAGATCCTGGCCAGATCTGGGGTAACGACCACAGTGCAGGCCCAGTGGTATCATGAGTGGAGGTACCAGGAAGACAAAATCCCACGGATGCAACTCTATGACCTCATCCATGTTGCATGAAAGTGGTTGCAAACAGAGTCCCGGAGTCCGGAAGAGATACTAGAGGTTCTGGTCATCGACCGATACATGAGGGCACTGCCACCAGATCTCTGCAAATGGGTAGGCCAGAATGATCTGTCCACCTATGATGAGATGATCACGCCGGTAGAAAGACGCTTGACAGCCAGAGAATTGACCCGACTACCCAAGGAAGGCCTCTTTCGTAGCAAACACCCTACCCCAACCCTGGAAGGTGGGGCAGCCAAACCCTTGGGGAGTCCTAGGTGGAAGAAGAGGCAGACCGAAAACCAGAAGAGACCCCAGAAGGAAGGGATTGGCCTGAGTGGGGGGAACCCTGAGACTAACCCCTCCTAACCCACATGATAGGGGAATGATTAGAAACAATTATAGATGTTATGCATGTGGGGAGTGGAGACACAAAGCAGCACAGTGTCCCAGCACCGACGAGCCTATGCAATGCAACTTGGGGGATTGGGAAGTCCCATGCTCCCTTATCCACCTTGCGGGTGTCGCATTAGCCCCGCATAACTACACCAGGCCGGTGAAGATAAATGGAGAAGAGACTACAGCACTTGTGAACTCGAGGAGTGCTATCACCCTTATATTGGGTAAGCTGGTAAAAAGTAGCCAGCTGCTACAAGCCAAACGTGTAGCAGTGACATGCGTGCATGGGGCCGTGAGCCATTACCCCACCATCCCAGTAGAGACAGAGTTTCAGGAAAACCCCACTGAGGTGACAGTGGGCGTAGTTCCTAAACTCCCATAGCCTGTAGTCATTGGGAGGGACTATCCAGGGTTTGATAATTTACTCCCCCAGGAGAGGCTGGATGGAGGTGGGGACCCTGTTGGCAGCGATTCATCGTTGGGGGAATGTCAACCCCCAATGTTTTCTGAGTTTTCTCAGGATCTATTCTCAGCACCCCAAAAGGCCCGGAAGACAAAAAAAGAAAGGAAGGCCGCGGAGGCCTTGGGAACCCGGATCCTGGCCCAGGGCCAGAAGACCGCGCTAGTAGGCAAATGGACACGAGCAGCAATCAGAGAAACTACCAACATGGAAGGTGAGCCGGAGGCTGGCCCCAGCCAGGGCCGGTGCAACCATTTAGGCGATTTAGGCGGTCGCCTAGGGCTCTAGGATTTGGGAAGCGCCATTTTCTTTGGCAGCAACTGCGGCGGCCGGATCTTCAGCTGCCCCGGTCACTGCCAGCATTTAGGCAGAGGGAGCTGGGGCAGCGGAGTGCAGGAAGGGCCGCCTGCAGCAAACAAGGGGGGGCACGCAGGGGAACTCCCTGCCCCAGCTAACCCCTGCCCCGCCTCCTCCCCAAGCACACCATGGCCGCTTCACTTCTCCCGCCTTCCAGCCTTGCGGCTCCTAAGCGGAGATGGGGAGCTGCCGTGGGGGTGTGTGTGCCTCAGGGCGGAGGCGCGAGGGGGAAGGGGAGAGCGCAAGGTGGAAGTTTCGCCTAGGGCATGAAACATCTTTGCACCGGCCCTGGCCCCAGGCATGATGGTGATGAGTCGTTGGAAGAAGCAGAAGCTGACCCCTGGGAGCTCAGGGAAGTTACTCCCAGGAGGGAGACTTTCGGGCGGGACCAGGCAGAGGACCCTAGATATGATAATGTTAGGAAAGAATTGGCTGAGATAGATGGGACACCAGTGGAGAGGAAGGTCCGGGGTCCAGGACCCTACTTTATAGTGAAGAAATATCTCCTGTACTGTGTGGTGCAAATGCAGGAGCAGGAGATTCATCAACTTCTGGTGCCACAAAAACATCAAAAAGCCATATTGAGCCTCTCCCACAGTCACCTGTTTGGAGGACACCTAGGGGTAGAGAAAGTCCAGGCCAGGATCCTGCTGAGGTTCTTCTGCCCAGGAGTACATGAAGATGTCAAGCGATACTGCACCTGTTGTCCAGAGCGTCAGCTACATAGCCCTCGCCCACACTTGCGGGCCCCTTTGATACCTCTTTCAATAATAGAGGTACCATTTGAACGTACAGCCATGGATCTGATTGGGCCCCTGGAGAAGACAGCTTGGGGCCACCAACATGTTCTGCTTGTATTAGACTATGCAACCCGATACCCAGAAGCCGTTCCCCTATGCAACACTGCTTCCAAGACAATAGCTAAGGAGCTAGTACAGATCTTTTCCCGGGTTGGGCTACCCAAGGAGATACTGACTGGTCAAGGGACATCTTTCGTGTCCAAGTTGATGAAAGATCTCTGTTCATTGCTCCATGTACAAGCCCTACGGACCTCTGTATACCACCCACAAACAGA
>NC_133784.1:22980493-23057156 GCF_003597395.2 Chelonoidis abingdonii
CAAAAGACGGCCCCTTGTGAAAAGTTCTTCCCCCACCAATGGATCCTCAACGAACCATGATCAGCAGAAAGTGAACCTTACGTAGCTGACTGTTGTCTCTTATCAGGATTTGGGATTAGTTAATTTTGTTCCGGGTGAGCCAGGCGTACCGTGCTACCAACACGTCGATGAGACGAAGGCTCGATGCCAGAGACTTCAGATGAGTAGATAGTCGATGTGATCGAACGTTAGGTTTAACATAGTCGGATTGTTGAGGTCGACAGCGTGATCTTTGGCCAGCAAAACAGTCAGATGGGACAAAGATTGGATACCCCCTATGCCTTACCCTCCCAGTTTGTCCTGCACGGGGAATTCCCACACAAAGCCCTCCACAATTTCTCGCCCCATTCAAACTAATCCGGGCCCAGGTTCCCCCAAACCTCCCAACTCCTGATCAGACACAGAAGGAGTTGACCCAGACTGTGAGTTCCACAAGAGGGGAAGATCACTGAGGTGAGCAAATCCACCAATAAGCTCAGGATCCACCAAGGTAGAGGAGGAACTTTGTCACAATATATTCCTACTGTATTTTCCACTGCATGCATCCGATGAAGTGGGTTTTAGCCCACGAAAGCTGGTGCTCAAATAAATTTGTTAGTCTCTAAGGTGCCACAAGTACGCCTCATTCTTTTGGCTGATACAGGCTACCACTCTGAAACAGGAAGGAACAGTGAGGCTTTCTGTTCATTGGAATGCAATGAGGTTAAGAAGCTGTAGGGTTGGCAGGTAAAGGAGGGCTTTGTATGCCAGAATCCCTTGTTAAAGAGAGGAGGAGGAAATGGAGAGGCTAACAGAGAGGAGTAGGTTTACTTAGCTCCTGCCTTTAGAACCCTAAGGAAAATATATTAACCCATAGGGTTAAAGTATTTAAAAAAACAGAATCCATTGCCTGCCAGTCAGACAACATCACTACCCTCTTTGATGTGCTTCACTTGTTCCCCCTTGTCACCACTTTAGTAAAGTTTAATCCTTTCTTCCTCACCTTCAAGGCCCTGCCAGACTCAGCCCTGGCTTATTGGATTTCACCGTCTATGGTGTTTCCTCTCTGTCCCTTTCTTTGGACAAATATGCCAGCATCTAAAACCCTTTTGTTTTCTTCTTCCACTCCTGTCATGCAGACCCTTACACATGGAATTACCTTCTCAACTCAGTGCACCAGGCTCTCACCTTTTCCTCATTCAAATGCCTCCAAAACACCCACTTCTTTTATAAACCCCATAAATGTGAAAATAAAAATGTTCAGATTAAGATTTTTTTTTAAATGTATATCTAAAGCGACTCTTTCCTGGGTCTCTCATTGCAGCTCCTCTTTCAGTGAGTGTCTTCCAGGCTGCAAGCCTGCTAGGGCAGGAACTGTCTTCATATCTGTGTCTTGTTCAATGCAGTTGTAATAAGAAATAATATTAGAGTTGTAGCACAGTGTATTCCTTTGAGCACTGATAATCATAATAACTGGGTGATCACTTAAGTATGTTTTTAATCAGTGGATATGCTAGTTAAGAGTATTGTTCTGTATCTTAAATCTCATGTTTTCTCCACTATCTGCAGTCACACAAAATTTATTTATGGGCGCATATCACATAGAGTACATCACATTGTTCACTCTAGGAAAAGCTCCATATATGTAGAACAATATATACATCTAGTGCATACATACACCAGAAGTACAACATAGCTAACAATTTCTCCAAATTTATTTGTATTCTTCATTGTATAGTTCTCCACAAAGCAGCTGCAAAAAATGCAATACGATCCTACTATCACTTGGCTGGATTTACCAGGGGCATTCAGCTGCAAGTGTTACAAATGGATGCTGCTGTCTTACCCGAGAAAGAAAAAAGGCGGCTGTCCACAGTCCGTGCTATAGATTGCAGCTTAACTACATCCATCGACTGTCCGATATGCACTGTACTAGGCATGCTTCCTAGAGTTCCTCTCACAAACTCTGCTACTTCCTGCACGGTGAACATCTGCAATAGCTCATCAAAGATTGCAGGGAAGGAATTCAGTAAAGCAGCCTGAAAAAAGAAAATGAACAAGCTATGAGAGTTCTGTAACTACAGACTAGGGACATTTGTGTGAAATACAAATAAACAATGGTAAAATAGAGTTAAGGGTCTGAAAAAAGCTATTACATTCAAAATGGTGGCTGATGTTCTCTCTTTGTATCACCCTGCAGCTCCCAAAAGCAAAGCACTTCTGGTATGTAAGATCATGCTTTGTTCTGAAGCTTTGCAATATCAACATATTATATAATAAATTGAGAACAGCGTGATTTAAAAAAACCAAAAAAAACCCACAATAGTACTGGCCCTATTATAGCCTCATGTTTTTTTAAGGACAGGAGAACAAAAAAGAAAAAGTCCCAAACTGGTCCAAATATTTTTTCTTGATTTTATCTTTTAATGGAAAAAAAAAGTGCTTCTGAGTTAAAAAACTTCTATAAAGTTTTTTTGCACTGAAACAACTTAATAAGGGAGATTTACAAACCATTCTGAAAGGTTGTTTATAAATAAGATACTGTGAAACTCTTAAAAGCACCACCACATGATATTACTGTATTTCTACAAGTGACGCAGGGTATTTTGCATGAAAATTATGCATTATACCATGCAAATAATAGAGCAAAATTATTTCTGTTATAAGGGGATATGTTCAGTAGCTTGGAGTTATCTGTGAAGGTATCTCTGGACCGGAGGAAGGACCTCAATATAACAAAAACATAACTCTTCATTTCACACTCATGTCCTTCCTTCATATTCACTTCTCCATGATAGCAGATAATTCCATGAGCCCTTCCGATCTCCAGGCCCACATGCCTGATGTTATCCTTAACTCCTCCCATTTACCCCTCATATTCAGGATGTTTTAAAATCCTTCTGTTTTCTCCTTTACAGTGCATCCAAAATCTCTGTGCATGTCTTAATAACCTCCCATCTGGACTATTGTAACCTCTTCTCTGGTCTTCCCAACAACTGCCTCACTCCTATCCAGTCTATCCAAAATGTCACCATGAAACTCACTTTTTGACCACATCATCCCCTTTTATGAATCCCTTAACTGGCTCTACAGTCCTTTGTGTAACAATTTCAAAATAACTGAACTCAGTTTGTTAGACTCTTTCCAGTTCTGCTCTTGCCTACATCTCATCAGTGGCTGTCCACCACACTCCTCTGTTCTGCCAGTCTTTCTTCCCTCCCCGTACTTCTTCTTTTCTCCCAGAAGTATTTCAGTGCCTTCTCTCATGCTCGCCCTTAGACTTGGAATGTCTTCCCTGATTCTATACACTACACAATTTCCCTCTTCAAAACACCTTTATGCACAATCCTTCCAACAAACAATAATCCTCTAGCTAATGTCCCTTACAGAATAAAAATAAAAAAATGCAATTATGAATAAAATAAAAACAAAAGCCTTTTAGAACTAACAATTTGTCCTGTATAGTCAGTAACATTCTCTATATTCCTTCACCCCTTCCTCCATTTCTCTTGCCTGCTATATCCCCCAGCATCTTGTCCTATAATCAGTTTTGATTACATAGTGGCCTAAAGAGCTTACAAGTGCCATCACATGTAACATATAGATTTTTAATTAAACTAATAACAATCTGAGAGTTTTGAAATATTTCAAGGTATCTCTTTGAAGGCTATTACAATGGCTGTGCACCTCCACATCAGTTTATCTCTGTGATAATCTGATGATTCTGTAGACTAATTTTGGGATATCTGTGACAGCCTTTGGGCTGGGTATTATGGCCCTGGGTATTCTTGCAACAGTTTGCCTGAAGCCTGCCTATAAATCTTTCTTCTGAGTGGGAGGATTTCTGTAATGATTTAGGAAACCTACTAATAGTTCAATAATATGCTAGATAACCTGCGGGATCTCTGTGATGGTTTATTAATTCTTAGAAGGGTATGGTTGCTCTCTGTACAAGTATCTGCAATTGTCTGGTATATTCTTCTTGTCAGATCATTGAACTGGAAAGAGGGCAGAATCAATTTCACTGTGATGGTTGGGAAAGAAGCATGGAGAGCGAGATCTCTAACATCCTGGGTGAAAGGAGAAGTGTGAAGAAAGATTTTTGCTAAGGCCTTGAGCATTTCTGTCATGGCTTAATAGTTCTCCAGTTATCTGGGTTGCTTTTTATTCACTCAAAAGACCTAACTCTGGATCAGTGTACGAAAATACAAACAATGAAACAGGAACAGGGCTGTTCTAAATAACCACCTTCACTATTAGATTTAATAGAACATTACTGGATCAGTATTGATATGAAATACCCAACAGACAAGCACTGGACTAGCATTACTATCATACGATGATACATGCACTTAAAGAACCTAATCATTATAACAAAAGGCTTGAACTTGTAAATTGCCATTTGTCACAATCATCCTGGTAGAAGCAGAAAGAATGAGCAAGGTCCAAGTAAGTCTTCTCTTTCATCATTTGTCTAAAATATCTTCTCTCCTACCATTGCTTCTCCTGACTATTAACATGTTAAGCATCCTTTATAATGAAGGATGCATAAGATCTAATATCTCTTCTCTTTCAATATTGGATCTAAAATATTTTCTTTCTCGTCATTGTTTTTCATGACCATGTAGTTATTAAATATATCTTGTTTACTGATGGATGAATAAGATCCAGTATCTGTTCTCTTTCATGACTGATTGGATATATTTTTTCCACTCATTGTTGGTCCTCCTGAGCAAGTTGACTCACGTAGGTATTGATGACCACTTGTACTGTATTTTCAGTGTTTGAAATCCTCCATGTTCAATTCATCACCAGAATATTCCACATCTCTTTCCCTATTTTCAAAAAAATCTGAACAGTTATACACTGCACTCCAAGATTATATGCAGGAAAAGACGGATTTGGGTAGGGAAAGCAGAGTTATGAGGCACATCCATGATGAAAGAGCGGTGCAGGCAAGGTGATTATTACTCACAGAATTAAACGACGGCCTTGAAGTACCACCACACTTTTGTGGGGCACATATCCCAGCTCCGCTCACCTGTCCTCCAGGCTGAGGGGCCTATGGGGCAATGAGGGTCGAGGGGGCAACACAATGGCAAGTGGGAAACAAAAAGGAAACTTTTCAAATATTAAACAGGACAGGTTTTATAAATATACAAATGCCTGAAATGAAGACATTTCGAAAGACAGTAGTAACACAGGGCAAAAACAGAGAGAGAGAACTATCCTGTCCTCAGTTCAGCTTCCCTTATGTATTTACAATAACCCAAATGAAAAACAAAAGAATAGTTTCCCCAGACACTATTTTTCCCCGAATGTCAGTTTCCTGGTAGAAAGTTGCAGTGATTTCTGATGACGCTGGTCCATACTCTTGCTAAGTGATTAAACCAAAGGCTGCAGCAGTGGTTCTCAAACTTTGTCATAATGTGGACCACATCTTGAGAGAGAGATTGTCTTGCTGACCACTTTCCCTCCCACTGGGATAATTAAACTTTATTGTGACAACTACAGCAATTGCTTCCATGGAAAATCCTATTAGGACAATATTAAATGTATCTGTAACTGTCTTCTATTGCATTTTAACAATGGAGAATGTTGAGAACCAGCACCGCATTACCAGTCAGCTCTATGCAAATCACAATTTGAGAGCCTCTGAGCTAGGGTATGTACATACAACAAAAGATCCTACTGTGTAAAGTGTTAAGTTTTAAATGTTAGTATAGTGATCCCTACAATAACACAGAGCCAGACTGTGACATCCTTACTCACACTGAGGAGCGTCTTACCTTACGTGAACGCCCACTGAAGTCAATGGGACTGTTTGCAGAGTAAGGCATTATCAAACATGAATAAGGATATCATAATACGGTTGTAGTCAATCCACAATTGATTCCAGTAGTGATGGTGAAACTGAGGATGTGAATTTTTCTAGGGTTTCCTAGTTGTTAACGACACATCAGTCAGAACTTTTCCACTATGCGCAGCTGCTGTGACCTATGGTATTGACTTGAGCTGTTACTTTTCTTTGTGACTAATAAAGGAATTAAAATTCCTCTGTGCCAATTCTGAGTCGTGTTTATGAATGAGACACAACATAAAAACAACAAGAATATGGAATGTCTACTCTAACTACATAACATGACAATCCATTTGTCTCCCTTCTTCACTGTAAAACTGCCCAGCTGTTCTGCATCTGTTCACTGTCTAAAATTATTGTGTAACTATGTTTCTCATTTCTGTAAAATCAGTCTGTAAAAGAGCACAAATTATGGCTCTTAACTATTGGATGAATATGTTGCTTGTGCACAAAATAGTTGCCTCTGCACTTCCTGTATTCGAGTACAGAAAATAGCTAACCTGTGTGAAGATGAGAGTCTCTGAACTCCTGCTGTCCAAGCTGAGCACGAATCTGATGGACTGGAAAAGCTCTTGGATACTGGAGCGAAATTGTTCCTCCTCCATTCCACAAGTAGCTCTCGAGTAAAGGATCCGAGATTGGACAATGAACTTGAAAAGATACTCCAAGGCCTTAATGAATAAGAGAGGAATGGGAGTAACAAAGAAAGAGAGGGATAAAGGAGCTTTAAAGAGAGCCAGGAAGATTTTAATAACATTATGAATAATGGAATTCTTCGTTCACAGAGAACAGGGAAAGAAAAACAGGTTTTGTAAATTAAAACACAGTTATGTACAACCTGCTCGTAGCTAAGTGTTCTCTCCTCACCAACAATCTTCACTATGGAAATCTCTAACTAGGATAAACGTTCTGTTCGTAATTCAAATTAACTGAATTAAGGCAAAATCCTAGTGAAGATAATGCAAGTAGGTAGTTTTCATGCAAGTTAGCCGGTTGAGCTAAAAACTATGGGGGAGCCTAGTCTTTCAGTCAACTTTCTAACTTACATGAGAACTACAAACTACTTTGTCTTCAACAGGATTTTACCCCAAGTTAACTAACTTGAGTTGAGAATACATCTTTTGTTCCTAGAAAAGATAGCAATGATACTGCAGCTGCATGGGCTAGCCACTTGAGTAAATACCAGGGTCATGGGTAGGCTTGTATAGCCCCTGCTGCTGCAGCTTCACTGCTATTGGAATTCAAGCTAGTCAGATCAAAGCAAGCTTAGGTACATCTACATGTGCTGCAGTCACACCACTGATTGCTGTGTAGAGATACCCAAGATGGCATAATATGCTAGGCATGTACTTGGAGTGGCTAGACCCTACTGATGCTTGTGCTGCTGTGGCTATGCTATTTGTAGGATGCTTTGCTCAATCAGAGCTAGCACAAATATGTCTCTTCAAACTGGAAATTATACCTCCAGCTCCAAATGTTCAAATACCCTTAGAGTAACAGAAGAGGGCCTACCAGGGGAAAAAACCCCTGCTCTTCACTCTGGACACGATGGCCTGCAACTCTTTATCCCCTGCAACTGCATGTAGAAATAGCAGTATGTGTGCGTAGAAGGAGGCAGGAGCAGGATGTGAAGGTCTCTGGAAGGCCATAACTTTAGTACCAGCAAGGAGCAGTTGTACAATAGCAAACAGGCTTCCCTTTTCTCCCAGCTGACTACAGTTGCAGGGGGAGTTAGGGATTCTTCTTTCTCTCTCCCCATATGGCAACTTCTCTTTGTCCCTATTTAGCCCAGACGGGGGGGGGGGGTAAATAATCCCCTTGAAATACAGCAATTAACACTATATAGTGAGTGATAATTACTGCGGTTCCAGAGGATTTACTTCAGTGAGTTTTTTACAGTAGAGTGAAATGTCACAATATGGCTTGTACAGACTAGGATGAACGGTGTATTTTAAAAACGTGTTTGCTAAAATGCTTTAACTAACATATTTTAAAAAACACTGATCTAAACAGGGCAACTAGCTGTATTTTTATGATTTTATAATTCTACGTATCAATTGGTAGAGATGCACTCTAGGGGTGAGCTCAGTGTCAGTGTAAGAAAAAAATACTGTCATAGTGCATGCTTTATTATGCTAACTAGCCCAGCATGATCAGCAATAGTAATCACAGGACTCACAGCTAGCTGAGAAAATGGATAGAACTGAGTGCCAGTATCCCATATGAAAACATAGTGCTCTCCATTCTCATCATATGGAGTACACAGGCAGCAGCAATGAGGCCGTGCCATTTTGCTTCAGTAGGCACCTCCCCCTTCCTTTCAGTCTTCCATTTTGGCATGGCTGAAGTAGTAGCTGAAGTGCTGTTTGATGCCATCCTCATAGTCTGGGTACCTATAACTACATTGTCTAAGGAAGCAAAGGATAGGCTGGATCTCTACAGCTGTCAGAGATACATTATTAATGTCCCTACTCGTGAAAAAAGATGGTTACTCACCTTTGTGACTGTTGTTCTTCGAGATGTGTTGCTCATATCCATTCCAATTAGCCATGCACGTGCACGACTGTCGAAAGATTTTTACCCTAGCAACAGTCGGTGGGTCAGCTGAGGTGCCCCCTGGAGTGGCACCTTCATGACGCTGGATATAAACCCCAGCTGACCCAGCACTCCCTCAGTTCCTTCTTGCCAGCTACTCCGACAGAGGGGAAGTGGGGCGGGTTTGGAATGGATATGAGCAACACATCTCGAAGAACAACAGTCACAAAGGTGAGTAACCATCTTTTCTTCTTCGAGTGCTTGCTCATATTGATGCCAATTAGGTGACTCCCAAGCCTTACCCAGGCGGTCGGGCTGGAGTAAGATGTTGTGGAGTGTAGAACTGCTGAGCTAAATGCCGTGTCACCCCTTGACTGTTGGACTATCACATAGTGGGTAGCAAAGGTATGCACTGATGACCAAGTTGCTGCCCTACATATCTCCTGTATGAGTATATGAACCAGGAAAGCAGAGGACGAAGCTTGAGCCTCAGTGGAGTGGGCATTAAGTTGTGTAGTTGGGACACCAGCCAAGTCATAGCATGCATGGATACATGATGTGATCCAGGACAAGATGCGCTGGGTGGAGACCAGAAGGCCCTTCATCCTATCTGTCACAGCTATGAACAGCTGGGTAGTCTTCCTAAAAGGTTTTGTTCATTAAATGTAAAAGACGAGGGCCCTGCGAACGTCTAGGGAGTGCAGCTGTTGGTCTCGTCAAGAAGTGTGCAGCTTCAGATAGAAGATCGGGAGGAAGATGTCTTGGTTGACATGGAAGGCAGACACCACCTTAGGAAGGAAGGCAGGGTGTGGTCACTGAGGTGATAGCTACGAGGAAGGCTGTCTTCCAGGAAAGGTACAGGAGTGAGCAGGTGGCCATCGGCTCGAATGGGGCACCCATAAGTCTGGATAGGACCAGGCTGAGGTCCCACGTAGGGGCTGTATGTCGAATGTGCAGGTACCAACGTTCTAATCCCTTGAGGAACCTGCTGACCATGAGATTGGAGAAGACTGAGTGCCCATTTTCACCCAGGTGGAAGGCTGAAAACACTGCTAGGTGTACTCTGATGGATGAAACTGCTAGGCCCTGCTGTTTCAAGGACAAGAGGTAGTCTAAGATGATAGGTACTGGTGCCTGCAGGGGGGCAGTATTGCTCAGAGCACACCTGCAGGAAAAACGCTTCCACTTGGCCAAATACGTGGACCTGGTAGAGGACTTTCTGCTACCCAAAAGTACCTGCTGTACCGAGCAGGAGCAATGTAGCTCAGATTGAGTTAGCCATGCAGTATCCACGCTGTGAGGTGTAGGGATTGCAGATTGGGATGTCAGAGTTGTCTGTGTTCCTGAGTGATCAGATCCAGCCATAACAGAAGTGGAATTGGAGTGGTCACCGACAGATCTAGGAGAGTGGTATACCAGTGCTGCCTGGGCCACGCCAGGGCACCAAAATTAAACGGGCTCTGTCCCTGCGCAACTTGAGCAGGACCCTGTGGACTAACAGGAAATGAGGAAAGGCGTAATACAGGTGGTCTTTCCACAGTATTAGGAAGGTGTCTGACAGGGAACCCGGGGAGTGTCCCTGGAGAAAGCAGAACCCCTGGCACTTCCGATTCTAGCGAGAGGTGAATAGGTTTATCTGGGGAAACTCTCATTTCCGGAAAACACAATGGATGACGTCCGGGCGAATCGACCACTCGTGAGCCTGGAAAGATCTGCTGAGGCAGTTCTGGATTCTGGGAGAAATGATACCACCAGGTAGATTGAGTGGGCTATGCAGAATTCCCAGAGGTGAATAGCTTCCTGACAGAGGGGGGATGATTGCGCTCCCCCTTGTTTGTTGATATAAAACATGGCTGTTGTGTTGTCTGTGAAAACTGCAACACAACGGCCCTGAAGGTGCTTGTGGAACACTTGACAAGCCTGGAGCACTGCTCTCAGCTCCTGTACATTGATGTGGAAGGATATCTCTTGTGTGGACCAAAGGCTCTGTGTGCGAAGGTCCACAAGGTGAGTGCCCCAGCCCAAAGATGCTGCATCCGTGGTTAGGGCCAGGGAGGGCTGTGGGGCATGGAACGGTACCCCTTGGCATACTGAGTTGGGGTTCAGCCACCAGTCCAGTGAGGTTAAGACTTCTGGCGGTACCGTGACCACTGTGCCCATGCTGTCCCGGCCTGGGTGGTATACGGTTGAGAGCCATGCCTGAAGTGGATGGAAGCGCAGTCTGGTGTGTCTGGTCATGAAGGTACAAGACGCCATGTGTTCCAGGAGACCCAGGCACATCCGTACTGTCTAGGTTGGGAAGCCTTGGAAGCCATGGATGATGCTCACCAAGGACTGAAAGCGCACATGCGGTAGACACGCATGGGCGAGTCTCGAATCTAGGACTGCGCTGATGAAGTTTATTCTTTGGGTCGGCTCCAAAGTGGACTTTACGACATTGAGCAGCAGGCCCAGCTGTCTGAACAAGCTCATGGTGAAATGAACATGAGATTGCACCTGGTCCCTGGAGCGACCCTTAATGAGCCAGTCGTCGAGGTATGGAAACACTTGGATCCGCTGTCAACAGACTGAGGCAGCTACGACAACCATACACTTTGTAAAGACCCTTGGTGCCGTGGATAGACCAAAGAGAAGGACGGTAAATTGGAAGTGCTGTTGGTTGACCACAAAGCAAAGGAAACGCCTGTGCGGCGGGTAAATTGCTATGTGGAAGTACACGTTCTTCATGTTGAGAGCAGCGTACCAGTCTCCAAGATCCAGGGAAGGAATAATGGTCCCCAGGGAAACCATGCTGAACTTCAACCTTACCACGAATTTGTTGAGTCTGCGCAGATCCAGGATGGGCCGTAGCCCTCCCTTTGCCTTGGGGATTAGGAAATAACGTAAGTAAAACCTCCTGCCTCTCAGTTCCCTTGAAACCTCCTCTATCGCTCCAATAGCTAGTAGCAGTCGCAACTTCTGTAGGAGGAATTGCTCATGAGAAGGGTCCCTGAAGAGGGATGGGCGGGAGAGAGGGAAAAACAAATTTAAGGCGGTATCCACTTTCCACCATATGTAGGACCCAGCAGTCTGACGTTATATGGGACCACGCATGGAGGAAATAGGAGAGGTGGTTGTTGAAAGGCAGGGAAGGATCCTGGTGCTCCGCCCTCGGGCGCACATTCAAAAATTTTGTTTGGGTCCTGCCGATGGCTTGGGGGCACCCTGGTTCTGGTCTGTCTTTGGACCAGACTGTCTCCACCTACCACCCCGGCTGCATCTTCTAAAAGAAGTCCTGTCTCGGCTGGGGGTTAGGGTAGGTGTGCTGTGGTTGGGGTCAGAAGGGCCTATGTTGCGACACCAGGGTATGTATGCCCAGTGAACGCGTGATGGCCCGGTTGTCCTTCAGACTCTGAAGTCTGGAGTCCGTCTTCTCTGAAAACGGACCCTGACCATCAAAGGGTAGGTCCTGTATAGTCTGCTGGAGTTCCGGTGGGAGCCTGGAGACCTGTAGCCACGAGATGCGGCGCATAGCTATGCCTAATGCTAGAGACCTAGCCGCTGAGTCTGCCGCATGTATTGAGGCTTGTAAAGATGTCCTGGCTACCTTCTTGCCCTCCTCTAGTAGGGTCCCAAACTCCTTCCTGGACTCCTGAGGAATAAGTTCTTTGAACTTCTGCATTGAGTTCCAGGTATTATAATTGTATCGGCTCAAGAGGGCCTTGCTGGTTAGCCACTCTGAGCTGCAAGTCATCAGTGGAGTAAATTTTGTGCTCAAATAAATTCAGGCGTCTAGTATCCTTGGATTTAGGAGTGGGAGCTTGTTAGCCATATCTTTCTCTCTCATTAATGGACTGTACAACGAGGGAGCACAGCTGGGGGTGAGTATACAAGTATTTGTAGTCTTTGGAGGGGACCAAATACTTCCGCTCTGGAGACTGCCAGATTGTAGTGGTATTAGCCTGAATAGTCCGGATAAAGGACAAGGCTATTCTGGTTGGTGGGTCGGCAGACAGACTGTCCCCTACCGGATTCTCTATCTCCACCACCTCCTCCACCTGCAGACTTATGTTTTGTGCCACTGTGCAGAGGTCTATAGGTGGGGGGCCAGAGGAGGACGTACCACCACTGTGCCTCGTCGGGTGAAGACGAGGAGGATACCTCTGGGGACTAATGGGTCCTGGGGAATGTCTTGCTGGGGAGGGTCCGGCTGCCCTAGGTCTAACATGCTAGGGGCATGGGCCTGGACTAGGGGCAGGGCTGTTGCCTCCGAGCCACCCGAGGGAGGGCAACTCACAGTGGTGTCCAGTATCAGGGACTCCAAGTGAGCAGAGCAAGAAGTCCCCGAGGGGACACCCTGGGCCTGATGGTAAGCCCAAGGGATCCAAAAGGACCATTGCTGAGGTCCCTGACCAGGGTTCTGGCCCTCATCCTGCCATTGGCTAACACCATCCACATTTTGGTTCTGGACTTGTTAGCCACTTCCTGCTTGGGAGGACCTCGAGGTGGGATGGTATGGCCAAGGTGGAGCCGAGCACATTTGCTGTGTCACCTTGTTGTGCGGTATCGCACTGTGCCGTGGAGATGGAGATCGGCACCGTGCTCTCGAGCAGTACCGCGATCCCGATAGGGACCGGCAGTCATATCGGTGCCCAGAGATGGATCGGGACCTTGATGAAGATTTATGGCTGGAACGGTGCCGGGATTGACTACGAGTAGATCGGCATCAGACTGGCTTTGGGATCGGTGCTGGGAGCTGGACAGATACCGACCATAACCGAGAAGTAGATCTTCATGAGGTGGAGCGGAGCTGCGAGTGAGACTGGCACCGAGACGGTGATCCGTGCCGGGACTGCAGGCAGTGCCGTGAACGAGACCAGCGTCTGGATCGAGACTGTCACCGGGATTGGGACTGGGATCGGTGCCGTCCTATCTCACTCTGCGACAGAGGGCGCAGCATGGAGGGCTTTCCTTTTGAGGGAACAGCCCGTACCGGCTGTACCGAAGGCTATGATGGTCTCGACTTTGTGAGTGCAATGAGGTTGCGCGCCGTGGATAATGTCTCTGGAGTGGACGGCAGCCTAAGCTCAACCACGGTACACACCGGGGAGCTTATGTGCACCGGACTCGACGGCCCTTGGGGTGCCGGAGTCAACGGTACTGGGGTTGATGCCTTTGCCAGACACTCCAACATGGGACGTGGCTCCGAGGGAAGCACAGGTGGCAATGGCGACTGCAAGGGGGCAGCAGATTGCTTGCGCTGCTTCTTTGGTCCAAGAGACAAGGAGCGACGCTGTGCTGATAAGATTGCTGGAGATGTCTGGTGCCAGGAGTCTTTGCCAGTGTCTGGATGTGGTGCTGACCCTTCTGGTGCCACAGGCACGCTTCGAACCAACAAAGTCAGCGCCGGGTCTCGGTGTGGGGCCGAGGACATTGGGCTAAGTGCCGCTTCCATAAGAAGCTGATTCAGGCGCTCCTTTTTAATCTGAGGCTTGAATGCCTTACAAATGCGGCACTTGTCAGATTGATGGGATTTCCCCAGACACTTCAAGCAGGAGTCGTGGGGGTCTCCCATAGGCATCGGTTTAAGGGAGGCTGAGAACGGTTTGAAACCTGGGGACCTAGGCATCAGCCTGGGTACTGGTAGGGTGGGGAGGGGAGAAGCCCCTTACCCCCAACTACTATTTACACTAAGAAAAATAACTATTAAGTACTACTAAAGAACTAATAACAACTACTTAAAACTATTTACAACTATAAACAAATGCTACACAAAAAGCTGGGGAAGTGGAGTTCAGCTAAGCTGCGCTCCACAGTTCCAACGACCATCACGGGCGGTTAGAAAGAACTGAGGGGCCACTGGGTCGCCTGGGGTATATATCCGGCGCCGTGAAGGTGCCATTCAGGAGGCACCTCAGCAGACTCACCAAGTGTTGCTAGGATAAAAATCTTCCAACGATTGTGCACACGGCATGCACACATCTAACTGGAATTGATATGAGCAAGCACTTGAAGAAGAACTATTCCTGCCTGTCACAAGTGGAATTCTTTAACATTCTCACATCATGCATCTTGCCTGGTCAGCCAGTGTGAGTTCCAGGACTTGCTCTCTAAGATTTGCAACAGCCAGTAAGACTTATGTTTGTAGAAATCTGTGGACTGATTTTAGGGACAAAGAATTGGGAAATAAGATTCATCAATAGTCCCAGCACAGTTTGAGAAGTCACAATCTTCAAAGTCTTCCATTATCTCTGGTACAGTGGCAACCTTGATCACATGGACCAGTTCAACTTCCTTTTAATTTACACAACACTGTCTCATTAGTATATAACATTTGACCTGACCCAGAAACCACTTTCCTCGTGATCCAGTTTGGAAATATAATAAACCTCTTCATTTGCATCTTCCTTCTTTACAGAGTGCTCTGAGTGTATTACAATTTCTGCCCTGCTTTGCTTCTAGACTGTCAACCACCAAATTCCAGAAGTTGGAGAATGCCGCAATGTGAAGTGACTTGAAATTCTCCATAAAAGGGAAAGGTCACTGTGACCCAAGGAAGAGGATTATAGGATTTGTATATTATGTTTCATAATCCTCTATGAAAAAAGGGGTCCTTAAAAGGACCCATACTTCTGGAGGCAGGCAGCTATTGCTGCAATGGCTGCCCAGAATGCCTTCACGGAGTTAGGTAGAGCACTAGTTGTGGATGCAAACACATGGCTGTGATGGCAGAAAAGCAGGTGCATTTAACAAATCATGTTAAATGTTGGAAGTTCGGTTAGTCTACAAAATCACAGTTGTAGAGTGTAAGGCCCTTAAAGAAGCAGAAATCAATTGAAAGGCCCTGAAACATTCTGTTTTCTTGAACGCTATTATCTTGGAGGCATTGTCTGTCAATTAACAGAGACAAAATGGACTTCAGTCCCTAACTGGAAATAAAGTTTCTGCAAGCAGCAAAGGCAAAATAGTGTGTGTGTGCGCGCAGCACCAAAGCCCTCTGCTTTAGTTTGCAAATACTCAATGAATCCTACTGTTTTACAGCACAGACACTATGAAGAACAAAAGATTGGAAATACAGCTTGAAGGAGGTGGTAGAGAACATTTAAAGCAAGGGAAAGACGGTCAGATGAGCACAGAGAAATAAACAAAAAGTAATTTTTCAGGAATTAAGTACATTTTCTGATACCAGTCTTGTGATCGTAGGGACTTAAAAGAAGTAGCAACTCAGAAGTGTGGACTCTTTGTTGGATTACTGCTTGGTGAAACCTTCTACCAAAGGCTACAAAGGCAACTTGAAATGATGCTAGTAGCAATAATGGTCCATATCTATACAGATGCTTTACATAGCTCCTGAACTGAAGCTAATGTTCAGGATGCAGACACAGCAATTAACTCTAAAATGTGAAGTCAACAAATGGACCGTGACCTTACAGGCCTTTGAGATAAAACTATCCATCCTTCAAAAAAAAAAATGAGCATTCAAAGTCTGATCTGTGTCAGAGCATCAGTAACATAAATGTGAAGGTGTATACCAGCTGGAAATGTCATTTATGAGAAAAGGTGACATATTTCTGTTTGCCTGCTCCAGAATCTGCGGAAAAGGTTGGATCTGCTCAAGATGGAATGATCTATTTGAGAACCTGTCAGTGAAGCCAACCTTCATTCCTCTGGGTTCAACAAAGGCGAACTCAGAAAGAAGTTTGTGTTTCTCCACCTAGTGAACATCTGAATTCCAAATTCTATGGTCTTTCTATAGTAAATCTCTTAATCTTAGTGACCTTGAGTAATTGCTGTTATACTATAATTGTAGTAGAAAGGTAGTACTTTATTTGTTTTCTGTGGAACTGAACTAGGGCAAAAACTATTCTTCTGGTTCACGGACAAGGATGGGAAGCTGTGTTTTCTTTCAAAATCACGCTCTGTTCATTGACAACTGATCCATGCTCTATGGGATGATATCTGTCATCACCACGGTCCACTCAAGGGTCCATTTACTGTTAAAATATTCTAGAGCCTCATCCAGTCTGAGTCACTGGCAGAAATAAAAATCAGAACTACAGACTCCCAGTCTGTACTCTAATCGCTATAAAATGTTACTTTTATAAAGGTGAAATTTACTCCTGTGCAGAAAGCCAACACAAGGCCAACATCCCACAAAAATATCACTTAAATTCACAAAATAGGGTTTTGGTAGGAGTTAAGGAGGCACAGACCTTATACTGCCCTCTGCACAAGGGTGAGTTTCACCTTAAGATTAGAATTTGTGCAGTTTTTGACAAAAAGTTGAAATTTGCTCTGGACAAATGAGTACTGGAAATCTGTTGAAGACCAAGTTTCATGTGCCTTAGAGCAGCCTCAGCTGTGCAGAAGCCACAACCACATTGAACATACAGATATTTACAACAAACACATACCCTCATTGCTTCTTGGATATGATCTTGTCGTACAAGCTCAGCTGATCGGTCCATGTACCACTTCAAACATCGGATCAGTTCTCTGAGTAAGAGACACATTGACAGAAACATCAAGCAATTAACTGAAAGTGGCCAACCCGGAAACATTCTGTTTTTCTTTTTAAACGACTTAGCAGTTGTTTCCTTAGACAGCAAGAAATGCAATGTGCTCTCTTGTTACATTCACTTCTAATAATTACGCATATTAGTCTAAACAACCAAGTTTACAGTAATGCATATACATTAATTTAAATGTAAAAAAGAAATTTCTGACACCAAAAAATAACTCTCCTTTCATAATTAACTCAGACGGCAAGAAACAAAGAATCAAAAAGGGGTTATAACAAATCACTTCAAATAAAGAAAATAATCAGTTTACAGAAAATAAAATACATGTAGTACTTCTCTTTGGCTAAGCAATCTGAGTAAAGCTCTTATAGATAAGCAATTTTCAGAAACTATTTGAAACTGGAAGAGACCAACTTATGTAAAAACAGAGAGAAAATACCTTCATCTAATTTCTTAAAGTGCACAAGACTGTTTAGAATGTCCTGAGGTATTACATATGCTGAAGAACAAGTTTGTTTAGACACCAGCTCATCAGAAGAAAGCAGAACTGTAAATAACATTTCTCTTAGATCAAAGGTGACATTGATTATTAAAAATTGTGAAACTGCTTTCTCATCATTCTGAACTTCACTGTGCTTTGTGATCTCATACCAAGCAAATAGTTTCCAATCTGTTTTAAAAGAACATTTTTAATGTAACCTATTTAAGATTTTTTCAATACACTATAGCTTGAGTCTTCTATAATATCAGGACCAAGAATGATGGAGCTGGAAGATCGTTGTCTTCACTTTGTTTTGACCCAGTTTGGGAGCCACTAAATTATGCACAAGAAGCAATTTGGAAGAAAGGTAAATTACAATCCTGGCTAATAACTGCTACTGCTTTCTAAATCTGGAAAAGAAGGCTCACCACTCTTTTGAATGTTAACGGAAATTAATTTTCTAATCCTCTGTTGAAATGAACATTCTGCCTTTAATCTCACAGAATAGAATACCTTGATCTAATCTGAATACTTGCCCTCTTCTTTGAAACTAGCCATAGGAAAAGGTATTAGAGAATAGGTGATTTGTCTCCCTAAAGTGGAAGCTATTGGTTTTGTGCCAATGGATGCATTCCTGATAAGAAATGTAAGAATCATTTCCATGATCTCTGCTTAAGTTTCATTCAGGCCTCAGGTAGCCAGCATCCTTCCAGTATAGGAAGGGTGGATGCTCTATGGGGCCCATCAAACAACACAGATTCTAATTAGTTGCTGCTGAGTGACATGAAGTACTTCCTCACTTCACAGCATTCCTAGCCCCTGCAGACTAAGACTGGAACTAGGACTGGCATGACATTCAGCAGCCTCTCTCTGTGGCTAGATTTAGAAGTCATGCTATGATTTTTTTTCTCCAGAATGTTTGCTTTTGAATACCAGATATACTCTGCTACTGTAAAAGTGATGACTCTGGTGCCCATACTACTCAGAAGTCTGAGAGTGTTACTGTATAAAGTGATGACAAAACACAACCTACTTGTAAGCCAGTGCTCCTGCAAAGTGTTTCTGAATGTACATATCCATAACAGGTCGGAAATGGAAATACTTGCTATCACGTAGCAGATTTATGATGAACACCTGCGGAAGATAGAGAAGGTTACCCATAACAGAGCAAACTGCACATGTTACCTGGGATTAAATGAACAAGCTAAACACGCTAAGAAACAGTCAGATGTTAATGCTTTTTTTTATATGCTGACAATGGAAATGCTCCTCTCTGACTTATTGTTTGCCCCTCCCATACTGATGGATGTAATCCTTCTCTCTTCATATTTTGGCTATGGTTATTCTACTCCTTGCACCCAATAAAGTTACAAAAAAGTACAGCTGTAGAACCTCCAGCTGAATCTCTCATACATTTTAAGGTAATAAGATAAGACGGTTACTCACCTTTGTAACTGTTGTTCTTCGAGATGTGTTGCTCATATCCATTCCAGTTAGGTGTGCGCGCGCCGCGTGCACATTCGTTGGAAGATTTTTACCCTAGCAACACTCAGCAGGTCGGCTGGGCGCCCCCTGGAGTGGCGCCACTATGGTGCTATGGGCGCGGATATATACCCCTGGCGACCCAAGCCGCCCTTCAGTCCTTCGTGCTTGGCGTACGCCGACAGAGGGGAAGGGAGGGTGGGTTTGGAATGGATATGAGCAACACAATCTCGAAGAACAACAGTTACAAAGGTGAGTAACCGTCTTTTTCTTCTTCGAGTGCTTGCTCATATCCATTCCAGTTAGGTGATCCCAAGCCGTTAATGAGAGGCGTGGGTCAGAGTGAAATGTGGCAGAATGTAAAAAACTTGCTGAGCCAGAGGCTGCAGCATCTCTCTTGACTGTTGAAGCCAGAGCAATAATGCGAAGCAAGGGTACTGGACCGAGGACCTATGGAGCTGCGCGATAGAGATCTCGTGTGGTAGGTACACGAGCCAGCAAGACGGCAGATGAAGCCTGAGCCCTGGTAGATAGCATGGTTGATATGGCGCTTGGGGAAATGTGAGCCAAATCATAACAAGACTGCAGTGCACGTCATCACCCAAGATGAGATCCTCTGAGAGGAAACAGGTAGCCTTCCTTCGGTCTGCTACTGCGACCGAGGAGTTGGGGCGATGTTACTAAAATGGTTTTGTCCGCTCAACCATAAATGCGAGCGCTCTACAGATGTCCAGGGAGTGCAACTGTTGTCCCATTGCGTTGAGTGTGGTTAACATGATAAGGCCGAAACCAACCTTAGGGAGGAAAGCCAGGCTGTGGGTCGTAACTGCACCTTGTCTTTGTGAACATAGTACAGGCGGAACCACCGTAAGAGCCTGAGCCGCGAGGACTCGTCTGGCCATGATGTAATGGCTACGAGGAAAGCTGTCTTCCAAGACAGGTTATTTAGCAGCGAGCAGGTCTGCTAACGGTCTCGAATGGAGAGAGACAGTAAGTCTGGTTAAACCAGGTGAGGCCCCCAGGTTGGGCTGGGTCCAGCGTACTTGAGCGGTGTAAGCGCTCCCAAGCCCTTGATGGGAACCTCAAAAACCATAGAGTGTGAGAACAGCAAATGATCCACCTTAGCCTGGGTGGAAGGTAGAGAGATGGCTGCCAAGTGTACCCTCACAGCGAGGACACTGCTAGAACCCCTGCTGTTGTTAGGCCAGAGGGTAGTCCAAATAAGGGATCGAGACCTCAAGCAGGAGTAAATCAAGCGATTTCACACCTGCAGGAGAAACGCTTCCCACCTGCCAGTGTACGTAGACCAGGTGGAAGGCTTGCCTGCTACGACCGATTAGTCACGCCAGCAGCCACCACCGGTGAAGGTGAAGAGACTGCAACGTCCGGGTGGTCAAAGTCTGCCGTGGTCCCGAGGTATGAGGTCTGGGTGGAGTGGCAGGGGTAATTGGTGGCTCTATTGACAGGCCGAGCAACGTGGCGTATCAGTGCTGCCTGGGACCACGCTGGAGTGATCATGATGATGCGCGCCCTGCCCCTGCGAGTTTTGAGCAGGACCCAATGAGCCAGGGGGAACGGTGGGAAGGCATAAAGGAGTTGGCCCTTCCACGGCATGAGGAAAAGCGCTCCGAGATCGATTCCCGGGAGAGAGACCTTGGGAAGGAGCAGAACCTTCGGACATTTCCGTTCTCTGCGCGTAAGCGAACAGGTCTCTATATGTAGGGAAAAATCCCCACTTCTGGCAACAGAATGCATCACATCGGGCAGAGCGACCACTCGTGAGACAGGAAAGACCTGCTGAGTCGAAGCGCCAAGGCGTTCCGAACGCCTGAGAGAAAGGACGCTACCAGATTTATCAAGTGGCTATGTAGAAGTCCCAGAGATGGATGGCCTCCTGACAAAAGGAGGAGGATCATGTCCCTCCCTGGTTGTTTATGTAGCACATGGCCGTTGTGTTGACTGTAAACACTGAGACACCACGACCTTGCAGCTGCTGCTGGAACCCCTGGCACGCCAGGCGGACTGCTCTCATTTTTGGACATTGATGTGGAACGCCAGTTCCCGAGAAGACCAAAGGCCTTAAGCTCGAAGGTGACCGAGGTGAGCACCTGAGCCGAGAGATGACGCGTCCGTCATCAGGGACAGTGAGGGCTGGGGCGGATGGAATGACATCCCTGTCCACACGAGGGAGGGAGTTAGCCACCATTCTAGGGAGCCTAGGGTGCTCGAGGGAACGATGACTATCATGACCATTGGGTCCCTGTCTGGGCGCTAAGCCGATCTGAGCCAAACTTGGAGGGGACAGAGGCAGAGCTTGGCGTGTTTGGTTGCAAACTTGCAGGCAGCCATGGGACCCAGGAGACCGAGACAAGTGCGAGCCGAGGTCGTTGGGAAAGTCTGCAGACCTCGGATGATTGGTGCCATTGCCTGAAACCGCGGCTGTGGTAAGCAGGCTCCGGCTAGGTTGGAGTCCAGGATAGCTCCTAGGAACTCTAACCTCTGCGTGGGAACCAGAGTGGATGTTTCCATAGTGATCATCAGGCCTAGACGTGTGACTAGGTCCTTGACGATGCCCACATGCTGAGTGACTTGTGTCTCGGACTCTCCTCGGATAAGCCAGTTGTCCAGATACGGAAAACGCATATCCAACGTCGGCGGAGGTGGGTGGTGACTACGGCCATACACTTGGTTAATGCCCGTGGGGCTGTAGAAAGGCCAAACAGCAGGACCGTAAACTGGAAGTACCGATGGTTGGCTAGAAAGCGGAGGCATCTCCTGTGTGGAGGGAAGATGGCGATGTGAAAGTATGCGTCCTTCATTTCGAGGGCGGCATACCAGTCCCCAGGATCCAAGGACGGGATAATGGTTCCCAGGGATACCATGCGGAACTTCAACCTTATCATAAACTGGTTGAGTCCTCGTAGGCCTAGGATAGGTCTGAGACCTCCGTACGAGTTGGGGATTAGGGAATAACGGGAGTAAAACCCCCTGCCCCTTTCGTCCATCAGCGTCTGCACGTCTTATAAGAGGAATTGCACTTGAGAGGAGTCCCTGAAGAGGGACAGGGTTGGAACAAATTGGAGGTGGTACCCATACTCCACCATGTGTAGGAGCCAGCGAACTGAAGTTAACTGGGACCATGCTAAGGGGAAGTAGGAGTGGGATCCCGCCTGTAACCGGTACGTCGCCCTCGGGTGCACCTTCGAAAGTTCGTCTTTGGTTCCGGTGGTGATTGTGAGGGACCTTGATCTTGGCCCTCTAGGGGTCCTGACGGTCATCTGCGACCACCTCGGCCACACCGTCTGCCAAAGTCCTGTCTGTGGCTAGGCACAGAGTACGGCGGTGTGGCTGGGGACGGAAAGGCCTGTGTTAGGTCATCGGCGTATGCACGCCGAGAGAGCGCATTAGGACCCTGTTGTCCCTCAGGCTTTGCAGCCTGGGGTTGACTTCGCCGCAAAGAGGCCTTTACCATCAAATGGTAAATCGTGAATGGTATACTGCCGCTCTGGCAGGAGGTTTGAAACCTGAAGCCATGAGATGCTCTTCATGGTAACGAGGCCTGGAGGGAAGCTCTGGCCACCTTTTTCCCATTCTCCAAGAGGGCAGTGAACTCTTGGCAGGAGTCTTGATGGAGAAGCTCCATTAACTTATCCACCGTCACCCAAGTGTTATAATTATAGGGGCTACGCAAGGCTTGTTGATTTGCCACGCAGAGCTATAAGGCCCCTGCAGAGTACATCTTGCGGCTGAGTAGGGTCATTCGCCTAGCTTCCTTTGATTTCGGGGCTGGCGCCTGCTGGCCATGCCGTTCCCTTTCCTTAATGGACTGAACGACTAGTGAGTAGGGAGGAGGACGGACATACAAGTAGTCGTACCCTCCATAGAGTATCGGCATTTGCCTGGATGGTCCGAATAAATGGGTAGGACCCCTCTAGTGGGGCAACCGCCGATAGAATGTCCACTGCCAGGTCCCCTACCTCCGGGAGCTCCTGCAGCTGGAGGTCCACATTGAGTGCTACCCTCCTTAGGAGGTCCTGATGGGCTCTCAAGTTGTTGGTGGGCACATCAGAATCGCGGTCCTGAGCATAAGAGCTGTCCGCGTGGGAAAACACTGATGCGCGTCCGGATGGCCATGGAGGTGCTGAAAAATCATGGGCAGAGTCTCTGACTCTACCAGACCTTGCCCAATTTGGCACCGGGGACTGGTACTGGAAGGCGTACCGGTACCTGGAACGAGATCCGGACCTGCAACCAGAGCGGTGCCGGGAGGTCGACTGAGATCTTGAGGTTGGGAGTGGCTATGGGAGTCACGGTGCCTGTAGCGGTGCCGGGAGCCAGAACGGTGCCGAGATTAGCAGGTCGGTGAACGGGACACCGACCGGTGCGGCAAGTGCGACTGGTACCGAGGAGAACAGCATCGGGACTGCAAGTGGCGTTGGGAGCGGGAGTGCTGACGGGACTTGGAGCATCTGCGGGACCGTGATCATGAACGGTGCCGCTCTGCTGTGCCGACAGAGGATGGTCGTACCAAGGGAGGCTTGCCAAGAGACTGTATTATCCGCACCAGCGGTGCCGGCGATTCAGGCAGCATCCACTCTGTCATGGCAATGAGATCCCTCGCCGTAGGGAATGTCTCTGGCGTGGAGGGAACAGTAAGCTCAACAACAGTGCATATCGGGGAGCTGTCAGGCACCGGATTCGATGGCCCTCATGGGACCGGGATCGACGGAGCCGACATCATCAGTGCCTCGGCAGGTGTCGGTGCTGGTGATCCGACTTAGACAGGCTCTCTGGCTGCAGTGCAGTTTGCACGGAAGCAGCAGGAGCAGGGAGCTCAACCACGGCGTGCGCCGGGGAGCAGTCAGGCACTGGATTCGACGGCCCTTGTGGGACCGGGATCGACGGTGCCGATGTCGTCGGTGCTGTGGCAGGTGTTGGTGCTGGGCGATCCGACTTAGACGAGCTCTCTGGCTGCGGTGCAGTTGGCACGGAAGCAGCAGGAGCAGGAAGCTCAATCGTGGCATGTGCTGGGGAGCAGTCAGGCACTGGAGTCGACGGCCCTTGTGGGACTGGGATCGATGGTGCTGATGTCGTCGGTGCCTCGGCAGGTGTTGGTGCCGGGCGATCTGACTTAGACGAGTTCTCTGGCTGTGGTGCAGTTGGCACAGAAGCAGCAGGAGCAGGGAGCTCAACCATGGCGTGTGCCGGGGAGCTGTCAGGCACTGGCAGGAGGAGTCGTGGGCTTTCTCGACCTCGGAGAGAGGGAGTGGTGCCGAGTCGACTTCGGTGCTGGCTGGTGTCGAGAGGCCTTGGCAGTGCTGGTGGGGTCCGGTGCCGGGGAGGCGCTTCTGCCTGCCGAGTGACCCGCGCTCGGTGCCAAAGGTGGAGGGTAAGTGAAAGTCCCGCTCCATTTTGTTCTCGGCTTAAAAGCCTTGCAAATGGGGCACTTAGCTGTGAAGTGCGATTCCCCGAGGCACCTCAAACAGGAGTCATGTGGATCTCCTGTCGGTATCGGCTTGTGGCAGGCCGAGCACAGTTTAAAAACCGGTGAGCTGGGCATGGGCTCCGGCACCGGGTGCGGGGAAGGGGCTACTCCCCGAACCCCGCTAACTATTACTAAACTAATTATGCTAGTAAAGAAAAAACATATAAGTATATAAATATATATATAAAAGGATTATAACTATATAACTATATACACGAGTAGCTAGGGAAGTGGAGGTCAGCTAAGCCACGCTCCACTGTTCCAACGACCGACACGGGCGGTAAGAAGGAACTGAAGGTGGCTGGGTCAGCAGGGGTATATATCCGGCGCCATAGCAGCGCCACTTCAGGGGGCGCCCAGCCGACCCGCCGAGCTTTGCTAGGGTAAAAATCTTCCGACGAACGTGCACACGGCGCACGTGCACCTAACTGGAATGGATATGAGCAAGCACTCAAAGAAGAAAATAGCAATAAGGCACGGTGGTAAGGTAATAAGAGCACGGGAAATACTGACCAACAGAGAAAGAAAAGTACTAATTTAATGGAATGGGATTACTTACCAGTGACTGGAAGACCAACAGGCCATACTTTTCTGTATTGTCATCCAAAATCACAAACAACGTGTCTAGAATATCTTGCAGGAACTGAAGTGGTAGGAAGAGACAGAGAATTTAAATCTACAAACCCCGCTTACATTCAATAGCACTGCCTTTATTCTCATATGAGTCATACTTTTCTATGCCTTTACCACCATTCTGCAGGAACAGACCACTTAAGATTCACCCATAGTATGTGTAAGAAAAATTACTTATTGCCAAGAACGTCTCCCTTCCCTTTACAAAGAACAATTATAAAAGAAAATGACAGAAAACAGAAAAAATATTTTATTACTAACTATTTTCATTTAATTTACATACTGTTTGCCTTTCACTGTCTCGGGGCAGATCAGCAGTATTGCCCAAGACTGACAAAACTGTTCACTATTCTGCAGTCCTAATAGCATGTCAGATAGCATTCCACATTTGATACAAGCACATCCACTGATTCACAGTAAACAGTAAATGTTTAAAGACATGGTTATTGTATTTCACAGGACAGACATTCAGGTTTTTGTTTTTTAAATCAAGTATCTGTGCAACAATTTAGCTATATAATGTCAGCCCCTTTTGTCCATGACATGGTAGGCTGCTCAGTGTGCTGATCTCCCATTGCTTTCCATTTCAATAAATAGGACCCACTGGAGAAGAAGATAGCGAAGTGACAGTGCTATAGGTAGGGTGACCAGATGTCCCGATTTTATAGGGATAGTTGGGGCTTTTTCTTATATAGGCTCCTATTACCCTCCACACCCTGTCCCGATTTTTCACACTTGCTGTCTGGTCACCCTAGCTATAGGTGAAACTGATAGATGGCATTGTAGGTTAGCTTTGTGCAATCTATTCCATCGGGTTCTCTGATGTGGAAAAACAAGAAAAAAACCCAAAATGATTTATGAAGTTCCTGAAAAAAAGATACAGATGTCACTGAATGGCAGTGAATTCCAGAAGGGAGTCAGACACCACTTCACTTGGAATATGTTAAGTCCGCATATTTTTTACGATTTCCAAAAGAAAAATTATCCCTGTGCAGACCGTTGCTGTACTGCATTGAACACAAAATTTATTCTCAAAATTATGGAATTTTGTGAAGAATTCAAATATGGACATGGAGGAGTAGGCCTGTTTTGCTCATAGTCATATAAGTCAACATTCAATAAAGCATTATTCAAAAATGAGTACTATTGGAGTGGACAGGTTTTTTGGGTTCACTATCCCAGAGCTCAAACACACCTCCTTCCAAATCTTGAATTCTGCAAAATAAATTGCAGGAAGGGGTCTCTGCATTTCTGGAACTAGTGGAAGGGATAGCCACTGTCTTCATATCCGGCATGCATATGTCCTTTGCCAGGCTCATAAGTGTGTGAATGTATTCTGAAATATCATCTTTGATCTGGAAAAGCCTGGGGCATGTAAGATAACAGAAGAGTTGGAACTCAGCACAATAGAGATTGCCAAAATTTGTTTTTGTTCTGCATTGGAAGGAAAACAAAACCTTTTTAATTTTTTTTGCAAAATGAAATTGTGTCTAAATATCTATGTTTGGATTGGAAAGGCCAGGTTTTCAAATTGGGGTTTCTCTCTCTCTCTCTCTGGAAATGACCAGAGAGTCCACTCTGGACCTTGGAAATGTTCTTGTTAAAAACTTAATCAATATATATATATATATCTGTGAAACATTTCAGTGCTGGTGAAACAGCTTATTTTGATGAAAAAACATTTTGTCAAAAATGTTCTGACCAGCTCTAATTTTGAGGACTAAGGAGAGATTTGGAAAAGTGGAGAGAGATAAAGAAGGCCTCTTGTAGATTGTTAAGCAGTTGGTGTCGTGGTAAGGGAGAATGCTCTGAAGGGAAGGATCTGGGCAAGAATAGAAGAAAAGAGACCTAAAAAGTTGAAATAAATCTGATTAGCCATCTGGCATTTTCTGAGCCTATTCAGGTCCAAATGTTGAAATTTTTGAGGTTTCTCAGTCATAACTAATAGCCACCAGGTTGTTGCTTTGTGAACAAGCAGAGCCACATATTTAGCTCAGAAATCAAATTGTCAACTGGAGTTTCAGTTCCATCATTGCCTCCACGCAACTAATGAATTTTTGAGTATTCTTGCTTATTTAGGAAGGGAGTTCAGAGACAGCCACCTTTTCAATATTTCCACACAAAAAACGTGGTTAATTTAGAGGTAAGGTTGCTTAACTGTACTTTCTCACAACAATGCAAATACTAAAAAACAAGGAAATCATAACTTAAGGCAACATTAACCCCAACACAATAATGGCTAGAGACGCCTTTTACAACTACAGACAGAAATCAAGTTTTTACACATTCATCCTGAACACACAAGCTGCAGACCCCCAGCAGACTAGACCTGAGAGTTCTCCCATAGCTCTTACAGGCCAAAATGATAGGTGCAGGTTATATAATCAGATAACAAAAGATCATCCAGGTTATTTTAATTTATAGACATAACAAAGAAGGTTTCCGCTCTTTCATGGTGCAAGAGTAAGAGGAGGATAAAGAGGGGTTAATTACCAGTACAGAAACTGGAGTGCTTCGAGATGTTTTTCCCCTACGGATGCGCACGTGCCCATGAGCTTTTAATCAGAGATTTTTCATCAGCAGTATCTGTGGGTCTCACCTGCACCCTATGCATAGTCATTGTCTGGACTGAGGGAATATAGGAAGGGGAATTAATCAATTAATGATGAGTTAATGATGGAATTATTGCTCCTAGGGATGCCATCCTGAATCTCTGCAATTTTTTTGAAAGCGTTTAGAGACCTGAGGTCCAGGCAGGAGCACCACCAGCTTTTTTGGCGCCCTAGGCGGCGGAAGGTCCCATGCCCGAAATGGTGCCCCCGACAGAGGTGGCGGACAGTCCCACCCCCAAAATACCGCCGACAACCGGGGTGGCTGCCGCCCCCCAAATGTTAGTGCCCTAGGCGACCCCTTAGGTAACCTTATGGGTTGAGCCAGCCCAGGGTCCAGGTTCAGTCTCCATCTCCCTTTTCTCTTGGGAACCAGGAAGTACCTGGAGTAGAAGCCTTTTTAGGTAAAACTGTGAGGAACCTGTTCAATTGCCCCCCAGCAGCAGGAAAGATTCTACCTCTTGCCTTAGGAGACCCTTGTGGGAAGGGTCCCTCAAAAGCAATGAGGAAGATGGAATGGGGCTGAACTGGATGGTGTAATCCGACTATAATACTTCAAGTATCCATCTGTCTGATCTGATGTATTCTGGGAGAGGTGTACATCACAGAGAAGCAATTGGGCAGGGTGGTGCACCACAGGATTCATAGTGAGGTGATTTGTGACCCTGGACGAAATAGTCAAAATGAACAAGAGGCTGTACTAGCAGCATCGAGAGAGGCCTGCAGAGAAGCTTTGGTATCATGTGGTGTAAAGAGGTTAGCTGGGGCTCATTCCTCTCCGGGGCAGCGGGGAGCCACACTGCCTCACTATACACTGTTGGTGTCTTGGGGGAATTAGTCCAGCAGTGGGAGTCTCCCTCAGCGGCTCTTGCAGCAACTGAAAGAAGCACAGTAAGCCCAGGCCCTAGGTCAGGGCAGGGCAACAGTGAGTCAGGTGCTCAGGCCCTCAGGCAGGATGGAGCAGTAACAGTACCAATAGTAGCAATAAACCCAGGCCTTGGCTCTGAGCGTGGCAACAATGACTCAGAAGCTCAAGCCCTCAGGCAGGGGCTGAGCGGTAGGAACACAAACAGTAGCAATAAGCCCAGGCCCTGGGTCAGGGCGGGGCAACAATGGGGGTGGGGGGAGTTGAGGGTGACCTGCAAGTGACGCTGCTACTGCGAGGGGGAGGGAACAAGACGGCGTCGGAGTGCGAGTTGGGCAGGAAGTGGGATCGGTGTCTGGCCTACTCAGTCGTCAAGCTGGGTGCTAGTTTTGGATTAGGAATTGTTTTCTCAGTTATCTTCTTTAAAAGAAAGACTGGCCTATTGCAGTTGGGTCAGGGATGGGATTAGGAATGGCTTATTCCAATTGTCAGCATGATTTCCAGTCTCCATATCTTCTCCATGGCAAATTTGTAAAAGAACAGTGACTAATGACTTAAGAACATCCCAGTGGGACGAAAGGAGAGATTATGGTTATTCCTCATGGTTATTCCTGAAGTGTCCCTGGAGTAAGCCAACTTTCTTCTGAAACACTTATCGGTTGCTCTTTATACTGCAACAGGCTGTTTACGTACATGAAACAAAGTTTTGCATCTTGTTTTGTATCTTCTCTCTGGAAAGGGCCTGGAAGAACTCTTCTGAGAAATAAATAAAAGAAAAGTGGACCCCTCCCCCTCCAAAAAACAAAAAACAAACAAACAAAAAAACGAGTCAGGCGCTCAGGCAGGGCTGAGCAGCAGCAATGTGAACAGTAGCAATGAGCCCAGGCCTCCAAAGGACCTGGGAGAGGGGAAGACAAGTTGGGTGGCAGGGGGGATGCAGGCCTTCCCACTCCACTGCGTCCCAGCCTGGGGCCCTAGCAGTGGCAGAAGACCTGCTGCTGGGTCAGTGGGGTCCTGGCTGCAACACACTGACATGGGCTCTGGCAGTGTTGCTGGAGAATATGGTCCCAGTGCCTGCTTTTCTTGATAAGTCCTCTTCTGTGAGAGCATTCTATAAAATTAGTCAGCATAAGAAGCTCAAGGGTTCCAGAAAGCCCATTGTGGAGGTGTATAAGCAAAGCAGAAGGGACTGTAAGGATTCTCCTGCCAAGGTTGGCAGGTTGGAAGTTAGGGGTCTTGTCCTTACAGTACACTGCTGGAGAGGGAGGCTGGAAGGGAAATGTAGTGGAATCCTGGACAGAAATGTCTGAGTCCAAGGAGGTGTTGCCTCCCTGTATCTAATGGAGGAGCTAGGAGTTGTTGGTACTGTTGGTTATGTCTGTACTGGTGGTTGTGTTGATACTGGATTCTGAGTTGGAACCAGTGGCTGACTTTTAGTGTGGAGGTGCACAGAAGCTGGGCAGTATGTCAGGACACGTGGGTACATTGGTACTGGTAGGAAATCCCTGTGTACCTCTCAGTAATGAGGATTCAGGCTGTGACTCGGAGAGCCTCGTGATAGAGGAAACTGGTTGGTATCAGCAATTCTGGACATTGCTCCTCAGGCTGAGGTGAATTGAGTGGTACTGGAGACAGTATGGATGGGTGGTCCATATGTTCCTTATGCACAAAGCATGAGGAGGGTGCCTGGATTGGGGTCGGTGGCAGTTTTTTCAAGTCCTTAGAGGGTTCCAAGGGTACCGACAATCATGCTGAGCAACTGTCCTAAGACTTCTCAGTATGTGTGCTGGAAGTCTTGTTCATGAGTACCGACATCTTGATACCAGAGGAGGTAGAAGCCTAGTTGTACCCATCCTGCCTTCTCAATCCCTGGCCTTTGGGGTGACTTTCCCCTTCTTTTATATGCCACATATGGGGGTGGTGATGTCTGTTCTTTTTAGAGGGCTTTGAACTCTCTGAAGCTACTCTTTCTCTGCCCACCGGAGCCAAAGTCGTCATCAGAATGCTCTGAGAGGTTGATGCAAATGTATGCACAGGGAGTTGGACCCTGAAGTGATGGTGGCTCTCAAGGACTGCTCCATAAGAAGTAACTTTAGTCTGTCTTCCCTCAGCTTCCTGGATCTGCTCCTGAAACCAGAGCAGACCTTACACTTTGTAGGATGTGGGACTCTCTGAGGCAGCTGGAATGCCCATTGCCAAGGGGAAGGACCCATGGCAGGTCTGGCAGGGTTTAAAATCCAGATTTTTGGGCATAGCCCAAGGAGGAAGGTTGCAGACAAAGGAGGTCAAAGGGCAGAGGCCATTGCTGTGAAAAACAAGGGTGGGGGAATCTCCAAAAGCACAGCTTGTACCAAGAAGAAACAAAAATAAGAAAATAATAAAATAAATGGTCAGCTAGGTATGCTAAGCTAGCAGACATCACAATGCTCCCTCTCTAGCTACAGGTGGTTGAAAAGGAACTGGAGCTGCAGTGGGTCCGCTCCTCACTAATATACCATTGGTCCAGAGCACGAGGATGTGTAGGGAGCAGGCACAGAGATGTGGACACTGCTGGTGAAAAATCTCTGATCAAAAGTGCCTGGATGTGTGCCTGCATAAAGTGCAGCCCCTTTGGGACAATAACTCCAAGGAGAAGCTGTAGTTGGCAAGGATAATATGGATTTACTGTGTGTTTCTGGAGTTTAGGATTTTTGAATTACAGTGTTTTAAATTCCCAGCTTTCATACATTTATTTTCTTAAACTTGTCTAAATTCTCTTTCAAATGTATTAAATAACTGCAACATTCTAATGCTGTTATAGATTAATGTGTAATGTTCAACATTATCTCAATCTTTAACTTTTCTTGGTCGAGGAATAAAGCAAAAACATGACTTTTCCTTATCTACACACTGAAAAAATATATATACAAAACCCTGAGTCCCCTACAAAATACCAGGTACATAACATCTCAGATAACAGTCATATTATCTGGACTTTTAAAACTGACAGCAGAGAGTCAATCACAGGTTTGCTCCCTCAAATACTTTGTTATCATAAAAAATAATTTTTCCATCAGTAAGAGTGACCATTAGTTGACTCAGTACCTTAACAATTTCCTCGCCATTGACATGCCTCAGTCTTCCTAGGATATCCATTACACGGTCTGGGTAAGCCTTCCATTTTAAGAGGGCAAGCAAGTCCACTGTAAAATGACACAAGAAAGGAACATGCACTCTGATATACTATAAAACACAAGGACACTGAAGAATGTCTAGTACAGGCAGTACATGGCTGGGATACTAACGTTCAGAATCAGTATGACAACTATAGAGGGCCCAGACTGGCCATTAAAAGAAAGAAAGAAATGTTTCAGTTTCCACTGCATGTTTAGATCTTGTCTGTGGTCTCTCTCCTGCTTTTCATGCAATATGATGAAAGACTGAAACATGGTATAAGTTTAAGTGAAGCCTCTAAAACAGTTAACAACAGTTCAAGAATCCTTCCCATAACAAAAGCTTGTGGGTTAGAAACACACACAGAACCATTCAAAATTTAGAAACAAGTAAGGTAGGAAGAAAGCCACCCCCAAAATGTGATAGAGATTGAAGAGACGATACTTGTTCCATGGATTACTCCTCACCTCAAAAAGAAAACCTAAGGAGTAAACCTAGAAACATATCTTACATTATTGCGAAATAAATGAATGGTGTTTAAAAAGTAAAGGTTGTATTTTGTCTTGATGTTGCATTGTGGGCAGCCACATTTCACCCTTTGGTGTCTCTGAGGACTTGAAGTAAGCAACATCAAGCCTTGATCACAGAAACCTTCAATACAAAGCCCAACAGAGTTAATTTAGAATTGAGTAAACAAGTTAACTTTGAATTTATTATTCTCATGAATTTAATCAGAATTAACAATGTTTTATCCTAGCGTTTGTGCCTCTATTTACAGAATATACCTACTGTCTCGGTTACAAGTTAGTATGCTCATTTCCTTAAAAAAACCCTTTCTCTACTCATTCCAGTAGCACTGGAGCTTAGTAAATATAAGCACAGCTAACATTAACCCATAGAAAAAAGGAACATTATAGTGAAAAAATAGAACATGTTTCAATGGACTTGTTTTCAGAAGGGACAGTTATGGTACCGTTTTGGGTGAGTTTGGTGGAGGAGAGCTGGGTGGAGATCGAGAAGGTCTCTTTGGTACTACGCTGGAAAATGAGGCTAGAAGGGATGTTAGGGCAGCCGTTGTAGTCCTCTTTGCAGCAGGGCAGCCCCAGATACAGAGCATGATTATTAAATGTGCTGTTCTCATCACACTGCAGATACAGAAAGGAAACTAAATTTTACCCAGCTGATATACTTTATTCCACACACTCATGACTTGCTAGCCTGAATTATTGTTTGTATTATCATAGCATCTAGGATACCTAGTCATAAATCAGGATGCCATTGTACAATCATCTGAGTGCACAGAAAATCTATACACAGAAACCTATGCTTGCCATCCTCAGGTACAGTACATTAAGTCACCTGTGCTTAAGAAAATGTGATCTCCCACTCACAGATCCCTTCACAACTTTTAAGGATCTTCCAGATGTAACGTATCTGTTTGAGAGCTATATATATATACACTGAAGGAAAAAACTAGGGTAACCTTGTAAGGACAAAATTACTCTGCTAGGGTATTGCCGAGCAGGATTATAGTCTCACATTACTAGTCTTGTCCATAACAGCATGTTTTCAGAGCATAAAAACGTATAGTAATAACATACTATCATAGCATTCTTGGGTGGTTATGAATACTAGTGAGATTGAATTTAAAACCAGAGAGGAGTAACAAAGGTCATTATAATTTGAGGAGGAAACCTGAAAAATGACACCCATCTATACCGAGTCCTATAAACTGGGATCTGTTATAAATAGGTTCAGAATCCTATCACTATTTCCTCATGTAATGAAGAACAGCACTATCAGAAATGCAATGACATTTACTCAAATGTATCTACGCTGAAGTAGGGATAAATGGGTGGCAGGTCTGCAGTGCAGCATTAGAAGAGTTGTGAACTATGGTACCTTATAAACATAAAGCTCATGGATATCATCCGATAGGGTGGTGCCATCATCCCTCATCAGAGGAGTGAATGCAAAGCCAAAAAGCTTTTTTTCTCCTTTGTCTTTAGCTGCAATAGGAAATAAAGAACAAAGAGAAACATTTCTGCATATGCTGCAAGTGTGTGTGTGTGTATTTCCCCCCCTCACTCTCTATACTACACACTCACTCCTTAGCCTCTCTGTATTTCTAACAACCAGTGCATGAAGCCACATCAGGATTAATTTTTCTATCTAATCTATCTATCTATCGATAGATAGACACAAGCACTCTACTAGGTTGCAGTTTATGATATTGACCACAAAATTAGTCTCTACAAATGTAAAACAGACAAGCCTTTATCCAGATTGTGTTGACCAGAGTAAATCATACGCACAACTTGAAAAAACAATATGTCAAAGAACACAGTAGGAAAACAATATGGGAGTCTGTTGTCCTGAACAGCATGTTCTAATTTAGACCCCTTTTTTATATTCTCTAACAACTCTTGATAGCACCAGAATCCTTAACACTGTACTTATTATACTTTAAGATTTCCTCTTCCAGTGACATAGCATTTTAATCTTCTACTTGTAATGGAAAGAAATCAACATTTTTAGATTTGTTTTGGACAAAGGATCATTTTGCACTCACTGGAGCAATGCCTGAACTCAAAGCGAAGGTGAGACCCACGGAACCTGTCAATGGGGATGGGTAGCTTGATAATTTCCCCCCAACGAGGGCTGTTACTGTGGTAGAGGACAAAAGAGTGGTATGCACTTCTGTTTGGCTCTCCTGAGCCCAAACTAATACAGTCCTGGAACAAAACAAAAAAGAAAGAATAAAAGACATTACACTGCTACACAAGTCATTTTATTACATTGTGTGAGCCTCATGCTGAGATTTCTGAAATCTAGTGTCTTTTTTTCTCTGTATAATTCATACCCTTCTGCAAACACAAGGACAGAGATAGAAGGAGAATCCTGGATGCAAAGGAATCTGAAGTTTTTTGAAGGGAGATTTTTAGACTGTGCTTTGGATCAGAGGTACAACTCTGGGACCTGTGTCTCAAGCAGCAATCAAACAGGACTTCTTTGCTTTCCGTTTTCCTCAGATTATTATTTAGTTTTACCGCTGTATCAGGTAAGTACAGGATATATATTAACAAAGAGACCATAAGGAAAAAATGGGTAGTAACAGATAATTACTCACTTGTAATTAGGCTTCTCTGAAAACATTATTTAGCTAGATTCCTACTTTTGGGTCTCAGCTCACTAATGTGATTCAGGGAAGAACACTCTGAGCTCTCAATTTTTTGGGGCTCTTTGAAGCATTGGCCATACAACCTCATTCTGAGATCAAATGCCAGTGACCCAGTGCCCTTAGATAGAACATTTTATTTCATGTCACTGAGTAATGGCAAGCAAAGAACATTCAGGTTAATAATTACCACCTAATGATACCAGAGTGGATTCCCACTCTTGGAGGCTAAAAAACTCCAGGGTAGTCTGGACAAATCTATACATTCTCAACCTATGGAGGAACAAAAACTGTACAAATCAATTTAATTTAGGAGTATCATGGAAACTTCCTGAATCTTCCATTCACAACAGGAGGTAGGACAGTTGGGAGAAATAGTGAGCAGGTGGCAAACAGCTGGGGAAAGGGCCGCATGTTCCCAAGGAGGAGACACTCCAGGGTTTGTATTGAAATACGGATATACAAAAAGGTAAAGCACAAGTGCATGCACTGGGCTGGACACTTGCAAAGCTATCTGGAAGATCTGACTACACCATACATCTTAAAACAAAGCAGAAAAAGGACAGCTGAAAGAATCTGCAAGTATAACTTCCAAGAAAAATCGATTTTGTTTATGTTACCCACTTTCCCCCCCAGGAAAATAGTAACCCAGTATTTGGATTATTGATTTTTTATTTTTTGGATGGGGTAGGTTCCTCCCTTTTAATGTTTTGAACTTCTCTATCAATTTGAAATATGTATATGGAAGGAACAAAACAGAATGACTTCCAAACAGAACAGGTGCAGAAAATGGCAACTAGGATGATCCAAGGAATGGAAAACCTACCTTATGAGAGGAGACTCAAAGAGCTTGGCTTATTTAGATTAACCAAAAGAAGGCTGAGGGGAGATATGATTGCTCTCTATAAATACATCAGAGGGATAAATACCAGGGAGGGAGAGAAGATATTTAAGTTAAGCCCCAACATGGACACAAGAACAAATGGATATAAACTGGCCATCAACAAGTTTAGGCTTGAAATTAGACAAAGGTTTCTAACCATCAGAGGAGTGAAGTTCTGGAACAGCCTTCCCAGGGGAGCAGTGGGGGCAAAAAACCTAACTGGCTTCAAGACTGAGCATGATAAGTTTATGGAGGGGTGGTATGATGAGACTGACAATAACAGCATGAAGCCGATCTGTGACTGTTAGCAGCAAATATCTCCAATGGCTGAGGATGGGACACTAGATGGGGAAGGTTTTGAGTTACTACAGAGAATTTGTTCCCAGGTGTCTGGCTAGTGATTCTTGCCCACATGCTCAGGGTCTAAAACTGATCACCATATTTGGGGTCGGGTAGGATTTTTCCCCTTGGGTCAGACTGGTAGAGACTCTGGGAGCTTTTTTTTGCCTTCCTCTATAGCATGGGGAATGATTTGAGGACTTCTGTAACTCAGCCTGAGGTTAGGGGTCTGTTACAGGAGTGAGTGGGTGAGGTTCTGTGGCCTGCAATGTGCAGGAGGTGACTAGAGGATAATGATAGTCTTTTCTGACCTTAAAGTCTACAAGATTATAATGTAACAGAATACTCTGGGGGCACTAGGACCCAAGTGCCCCCTCTCCCCAGGGAAAACGGCAGAAAGAAACCAGCCAGAAGGAACAAAAGCAGCCAAAGCAGGGAACATTGGACATTCAGACAACTTTCTAAAACTTTGACTGGATTTTCTGTGCCCTATGCTGACTGGAGGTTTGCTTCAAGGAGAACCCGGCACAGACACAAAATTTGTATCTGCGGCCTGGTCTACACTACGCATTTAAATCGATTTACAGAGCGTTAAATCAATTTAATGCTGTACCCGTCCACACTACAACGCCCTTTATGTCGATATAAAGGGCTCTTTAAATCGATTTCTGTACTCCACCCCGACGAGAGGAGTAGCGCTAAATTCGATATTAACATATCAGATTACAGTTAGTGTGGACGGAAATCGATGTTATTGGCCTCCGGGCAGTATCCCACAGTGCACCACTGACCGCTCTGGACAGCAATCTGAACTCGGATGCAGCGGGCAGGTAAACAGGAAAAGCCCCGCGAACTTTTGAATTACATTTCCTGTTTGCCCAGCGTGGAGCTCTTGATCATACGTGGTGGCATGCAGTCTCAAATTCAAAAAGAGCTCCAGCATGAACCGTAGGGAGATACTGGATCTATTCGGATCGCTTATATTGGGAGGACATATGTGTTGTATCAGAGCTCTGTTGACAGAACCGTAAAGGCACAGCGTTGAAAACAATCCCGGTCACAGTGACTAGCGTGACAAGCGTTACAACGGGAGCAGAGACCTCACAATGGACGCTCATGGGGAGGCAGGGGGTACTGAGGCTCAGCTATCCCCAGTCCATCAGTCAGTCTCTGTGAAAAGGGTATCTTGTTCTTGGCTGAGTCCAGCGCTGGGGGAGGTTCAAAGGTTGTCTGGGCGTTCAGGAATAGCTCCGTTCCCCCACACCATGTGAAGAAGGTGGGAGGGAAAGAAATCATTTTGCTTGACTTCTTTCAGTGTCCACCTATGTGTAACTTGAATGCTGCTGTAGACGCGATGCTACGCAGTGAAGGCATCTATCCCGCTCCTCTGCCCCTCCCCCGGTGTAGATGGTGCAAGTGACTGGTAACCGTCCTCATGAAACCCAGTCTGATAATTGCCAATATCACGAGGAATGATTCTGGTTCTCCCAGTAGTGGCAACGGCTAATAAGCACCTTCATCATAGCACCTGGGGGGCTTCAGCCCTCCCTTTCCTGTGTAAGAAAAGATTCTGTACTGCCTGGGACTGTCATTAGCTGGGGCTGCTCCCCTCATTTTATCTCACTAAACAGTCTCTGTTTCTTATTCCTGCATTCGTTATAATTCATGACACAAATGGGTGGGGACGCTGCACGGTAGCCCAGGAAGGTTGGGGAGGAGGGAAGCAACGGGTGGGGTGTTGCCGGGGCCCCCCTGTGAATACTGACACGAGCAGCTGTGCTCTGATACACTGGTCCTCTAATACCACTTGCCCTTATTCTAGCAGGCTGACTCTATTTTTAGAAACCATGGGAGGATTGACTGAGTCCCAATGAGTCATCCCCATTTTGCTTTTGTGTTTGTGCCCCCGGCCGATTTCAGCCGGGGCACTCATGATAGCAGCGGACAGTACAGAGGGGGAGAGATACTGTTATCTCATTGCCAGTTTTCTCCGGCAGTTTAGATGGTTACAGATGTCCGGTAACCATCTCTGCTATCATTGCAAAGCAAGTGAATGCTGCTTGTTATGTCGCTGCAGTATCGCCTCTCGCTCACTGCGGCTTCCAGTACACATACGGTGCTGGAAAAAAAAAAAAGTGAACGGGCTCCATGGTTTGCCGTGCTATGGCATCTGCCAGGGCAAATCCAGGGAAAACGGCGCGGAAAGGATTGTCGCTGTGTTTTCCCGGGGAAGGAATGACTGACGACATTACCCAGAACCCCGCGACAATAATGATTCAACCCAGAATTCCAAGGGGCGGGGGAGACTGCGGGAACTATGGGATAGCTACGGAAGAGCTACCCACAATGCAACGCTTCAGAAATCGACGTTAGCCTCGGAGCATGGACACACAATGCCGAATTACTGTGCCTAGTGTACTCTACAGATATCCACCTTATATCCATGGACCATTTTTGCAGATCGTGGATCTAATGCAGGCCACGTCTACACTACGGGATAATAGCTACTTCGATATTATCCCGTAGTGTAGACGTGGCCTGCATTAGATCCACGATCTGCAAAAATGGTCCATGGATATAAGGTGGATATCTGTAGAGTTGCAGGGCTCTAGCTCCAACCCTCTCCCTCCTTCGCAGTCTCTTCACCTTACCCCCTCCCTTCCCTATCAGCCTCACACTCCTTCCCTACCCTTTATATTTAGCTTATCTCCTTCTAAGTAACCCCACAATAAATAAATATAATCACGTAACTAACATGACATTTGCTGCCATTACACTGTTCACACTGCTTGTGTATTATACCCTCTTCCCCAGCCCCGTGTCGACCTTGTCTATTTAGACTGTAAACTCTTTGGGGCAGGGACTCTCTACTACTGTGTATTTTTACAGTGCCTAGAACAATGGGGTTGGCTCTTAGGCACTATAGTAATATATACAGCATAAGCTCTCTAAATATTGCTAGAAGCTAGGATATAACAGATAAACTGATCAGCACTATAAGGAATTTATATCATGGAAGTAGATATGCAGTAAGATTGGATACAGGCCTGGGTGAATGGTTCAATACTGTGACTGGAGTTAGACAAGGGTGTGTGCTATCATCAATCCTCTTTGCATTGGCGATAGATTGGGTGATGAAGCAGGCAACAGAAGGCATCATGGACTGTGTAAAATTGGTTAACAGAAACTAGTTACACAACCTTAACTTTGCTGACAACATTACTTTACTGAGGCCAGGTCTACACTACTGGCTAAATCAGCACTGCTGTGATCCCTGCAGCGGGGTTGATTTAGCAGGTCTGACGAAGACACGCTAAATCGACGGGAAAGCACTCTCTGATTGATTTGTCTACTCCACCTTTCCACCAAGAAGCGTAAGGGAAGTCGGTGGGAGAGCGTCTCCCATCAACACAGTGCAGTGTGGACACTGCGGTAAGTGGATTTAGCTACATTGACTTCAGTTATGTAACTGAAGTAGTGTAACTTAGTTCAATTTACTGCCATAGTGTAGACATGGAATGGAATGACATGGAATGGAATGACTGTCCTTATATCAGAGGTAGAACAGGAAGCAGCAAAATTTGGACTCAAAATAAATGCAGAGAAAAAACAATATTATGAAAATAGAAAAGTGGACAACAGATACAAAGGTGTACATGGATGGAAAAGAAATTGAACAGCTAGAAATGTTCTATTACCTGGGTGTGTGTGATGTCATTCAAAGGTGGCTGTGATAAACATATTCGCACAAGATTAGGAAAAGCAAACACCACTTTTGAAAGGATGACCAAATTTGGTCAAACAGATCTTCACACCAAATGATAGGTCAGATTATACCATGTGATTGTACTGAGCATGTTTCTGTACAGAGCACAGACATGGCCAATGACTGTGGCTAACAAAAAGAGATTGGAGGCTTCCCATCAAAGATGGTGAAGGAAAATACTGAATATTTCACGGAAAGACAAAATTACAAATATAAGAGTAAGGGAGCTGAGAGAGCAGGACATGTTATAAAATATCATCAAAGAAAGATGGGTCAGCTGCCTGGGATATATATACCATAGGGAAGACGAGACATGCTAAGCAAGTATTGAAATGGGTATCTGAGAAAGGAAAGAGAAAGCAAGAAAGGTCAAGGAAGAAATGACAGAAGACAGTGCCAGACACTGAATGATCTGGCATCAGGTGGGATGAAGGACCACAACAACTAGTGAGTGACCATAATCAGTGGAGGAACTGGACTTTCCAATCTGTCAGCAGCTCAGGAGGAACTAAGATTAAAGGTGAGGTTTCTCTCTTTCTGCCTGTCCCCTCACCCATACAGCAGATTTTTGTATATCAGTGTTTACCAAACTTGGGTCACCGCTTCTGTAGGGAAACCCCCTTGCAGGCTGGGCTGGTTTGTTTACCTGCCCCGTCCACAGGTTCGGCCAATGGCGGATCCCACTAGCCCCGATTCTCTGCTCCAGGCCAATGGGAGCTGCTGGAAGTGGCGCAGGGATGTGCTGGCCACTGCTTCCAGCAGCTCCCATTGGCCTGGAGCAGTGAACCTCAGCCAGTGGGAGCCGCAATCGGTCGAATCTCTAGATGGGGCAGGTAAACAAACCGGCCTGGCCCACCAGGGGTTTTCCCTACACAAGCAGTTGGGAAACACTGCTGTATATGATGTGGCAAGGCACCTTTTTGGCCATGTCAGCCTCAGCATTTCTCTCTGTGGTGGCAGAGGCACAGCTGGAGTAAGTCAGTCCTACTCTGAAGGTTTTTAAGTTCTTAACTTTGGTTTATTTACAATATTTACAAGGCTAGAATAGTTCTCTTAAGCAAAAGAACCCCATAATACAAAAGAAACACATCTCCTTGATCCCTGACTAGAGTATTAACTTATTATGCTGGTTTCTGGTTACCAGCCCTTCCCCAAAACAGATGTAAATCCATTGTTTCCTGTGTAAGGAGGAGACCAGCCTTCTCACCTAGGAGAACCCTTTTCTTCCTGCTGCTCCTAATTCTGCTGCAGCTTGTTTCTTCTCCCTCCTCCCACTCTCTAACTGGAGGAGGGATTTTTAAAGGTCACTGGAAGCCCCTTAATTGGACTCGCATGTCTCTAATTAATCTGAGATAACGTCTTTTCAGTTCATAGGAAAAAGGTCCTTCACCGTTCTAGGAATGATACACATGCCTTCCACCACTCTCTTATAGCTGTGAGGTTTGACTTTGTCACAATGATCAAAAATTTTGTTAAGAAGTGCTTATTGTTATATCACATCCTTCCACATATAGTAGAAAAACAGAGTTTTTTTGTAAGGTGCCAGTTCCTGAAGCATTCAAAGTATAGGAATTCATATTAACTAATAACAATTCCATCTCACCTATCTTTCCTTCCACTACAATAAAATGGTCTTTTTACCCTGTTTCTCAAAAGAGACTTAACACTCAAGTGCCCATGTATCAAAATCACTGTCACTCAGTCTACTTAATACATCTATTCTTGCTTGTAATTTGGTAAGAAATTAGGTGGATCTCTTGCAAGAAAGTTATTTGTGGTCCTGGATTCTCCGAGGAGGACCCAATGCTCTTTTATTTACTTGGATTTGAGACACCTTTGAAATTAAATGATATATTTTTAAAATCAGTCACTTATAAAAAAAAATCTACCTAACAATCTTTATGTGTCTCTAACCTCTCAAATCTGTGATATCTGAAACTCTGTCTTAATTCCTTACATGACTTCACCATCATCCAACAAAGGAAATACTCTAAAAGGTTTCATTAAGAAAAAGAGAAACTTTAATCATAATTATTATTGAACACATCAATAATAATATATGTGCCAAATCTATACAATTAGTCAACATCTAATGTTGATTCTAAGTAAGAGGAACTGAATATATTGCCAGCTCTCTGAGCATCCTCATTTCAACAGGATAGGCCATTTTAATATCGACCCATATTTTTGTTATTATTTATATTATAGTAGCACCTAGAGGCTACAACTGAGATTGGGGATTCATTGTACTAGGTACTGTACAAACAGATACCATAGCAAGAGACAGTCCTTGCCCAAAAGAATTTACAATCCAAACAGATGAATTCAAGTGGACACACCCTCAAAATGGAGAGATTGTGTGCTCAATGCACAAAGAAACTCATGTGTTTTTAAACTTCAGACCAAATATTTAATTGAAACATAGAAGGCCACATTCTGAACTCGTATCAGTCAACACAGCTTGACTAAAAACAATGGAGATATTTCAATTTACACCAGCTGAGGATCTGACTCAAAATTCAAAAGAATGTTATACAGCATTTCAAACAGTTGTCCAAAATGTTCAAACAGTTGTCCAAAAAGGAACTGATTAACAACAACTGAGAATTCCTAAACAGGAAACACTGTGGAATATGGACTATGGGATCTGACATACCTAGTAACAAGTAAGCAAAATATCCATTCCAGTACAATAATAGCCCACAAGAGAAAGCAGAACTTTGCTCCCATTAATCTGAATATCTGTATAGTTTATTACTTCAGAATAGCAGCATGAAACATATCAAATTTAACATCTGTTGAACTGAATTTAGATCATTTCAAAAATGCCAATTGCCAATATGCAGAAATAATCACTACCACATAACAGAAACACACTGTATGGAATTAAATTTGGAGACTAATCCTGTCTCATCTCTTTGTTCACTGTGGAGTTTTCTGCTTGATGTAAAAATTTTGCCAATTCATCTGCCAAAGTAAAAGCAAATGAGACCAGTCATCTGGAGGATTACTGTTAATTTAGTGGGGTAACTTATCATTGAACATTAATATCCTTGTCCTTGCAGAAGACAGTTGACCTATCAAGTGTATACTGGTGTTGTAAATCTATAGAAAAACCCAGAAAAACAGAAAATGTCAGCTCCTCAAACATTAGATTTCCAGTTTGTGTCAGCCTTCAAAACGCTGCAAAGATTAGATAAAGAAAGTTTGTATTCAAGGTCTTCCTCTTAATTTAGGTGAAGATCTCGGAGAATGATGAGATCTATCACTTTTAATAGTCTCATCTTTGTAATGGATTTTAAGATGTCTAGGCATCCATTTGCCAAAAAACTACACAAGTTTATTACCCTAGGTGTTTTCAGTATGATACTAAATTAATATTTTTTATCTTTTATTTTCAGATCATTCTGCTTTTGTTTCAAACTATCTGCAAAATTTCAAGGTATTTTGTTTTACACTTCATACATGTGGTCTAGTTAATCTTCATTTTGGGCATTTAGAGCAAGTGGGCTTTTAACTGAATACTTGTGACGTCCCTGCCATTTCCCATCAGGAGTGAGGCAGATGTCACTCAAGGTCAGATAGGATTTTGATATTAAACAGAAGGAGAAGCTGCTGCTGCAAAGACACTGTCAGCCAGAGAACTTCAGCTGCAATAATTCAACATAATAGGAAAGAAAATCCAAAAGAATGCATTAAAGATTAATAATTTTTATTGTAAACATTAATAGTAAGAAGTTTCTGGAAGAGCTAATTTGATCCAATATCTTCAGTGTTTATATTTGTTTTCCCAGAAGGATAACCTGAGTTCCTTGAGGCTGCTTACACAGTGGGATGCAGACATTTTCTCCAAGTTTCTTTTGTTTAATTATAGAGTGAATTTAATAATTTTTAGTGCTTAATGGCGAGGAGAGACTGATAGCAATTCTCTATTCCAAGCATATGGTAATTGAGCAGAACTGTGCAAGTTCCTCTCACACAGTCAAAGCACCACAATTCTGATTCGAAATATATTTTGCCGTTCCTGGTCTATGGCCTATTCTAAACAGAGATTGCTGCTTGTGATAAGGGGTGCTAAATTACAAAGCAGTGTGAGGAAATTTCCATTAAAATTAGACTGAAATTAGACTAAAACCACCAAACCTGTTGACTTGGGACATAATTCATATTTGAATACAGTGCCTTCTACAGACTTTGGTGGGACAGCCCAATAATTTTAAGGACATCTCAATCTCTCCCTAAAAGCCCAATTCTGTCATCCTTACTCATATTTTTGTATGCAGTGTTGTTGTGACTGTGTTGGTCCCAGATATCAGAGAGACGGGGTGGGTGAGGTAATATCTTTTATTGGAGCAACATCTGGTTGGTGAGAGAGATAAGCTTTCGAGCTTACACAGAGCTCTTCTATAGGTCTGGGAAACTCACTCAGAGTGTCACAGCTAAATACAAGGTGAAACAGATTGTTTAGCATAAGTAGCTAACACACATTTCAAGGGACCATTCAAGATGAAATGGTCCATTAACATCCCTCCAGTCAAAAGGAGGAAAGGAAAGGGGGGCTTGGTAGTGGGTAATAGATTATTTTAATAAACCAAAAATTCCAGTGTCTCTATTCAGTCAGATATAGAGCGACCTATTCAGTCCTCATCCTCAAAGGAAACTTGCACAATACTTTCAAAAAACAAGCCTGGGAGCTTAACTTCATAACTTTTGCTAGACACTAAAAATTGTGATCCTGCCCCACACACTCTGCAGCAATGGCTCCTTCCCCTGAGGCTGGGCCTGGCTCCCCATTCTGGGCACAGGGTTACAGCGCCATTCACATTTGGCCCAGCCACACCTCCATCATTAACAGAGAGGCAGCTGGGCCAAACCTGAGCAATGCTGTGATCCCATGCACCAGAGCACAATGCATTCATTCAAATTTAGTCAGCCACATCCTTCTCCCCTCCCATCACTGGCATGGAATTTTTGAGTTTTGATCCACTATGAGTGAAAATTTTAACTAAATTAGCTTTTCACTTACTGTTTGTTAATGTTTTGTCCAAATCCCCAAATTCAGAGGTTTACCATTATTTCTCCACTATCAGAACTGCCCTAAATTAATTCAAACCTGGTAGCTGAATCTCTTTATCATAGTATTGAAGTATATAAAAAACCCAAAAGGCCCCAAAAGTTAAAGGAAATAATTTTATTCAAAACTTTCCAGGGTAGTAGAGAAGGCAAGAGAAGATGTACATGGAACAAGGAGGTTGATATTGATGTAACTCAGCACAGAAGCAAACTTATTTGCTTACCTTCAGGATCTCTCCATCTGCATAAAGAACATACATGGTCACTTCGATGTTCTTCTGAACACTCTTCCCACCTCTCTCAAAATCCCCCTTCTCTAGTGTCAGGTACAAGTCATTACGTATATCACCTAAAATAAGAGACAGGAGTCACATGTTTAAAGACCACATCAAAGATATGGTGCCTCTACGGAGACAACTGACTGACTTTGTTCTTCAAGATTTTGACTGGAGCCCAACTCATTCCAAGCAGCAAGTTAATAAAAAAAAAAAAAAAAAAGAATATTTGACCAACAATGCATTAAAGCAAACGGTTGTTAGTAACGTTTGTATTAAATCTGGATTCAGAATCAATAATTGCATTATTATGGGTGGAGTGAAGGGAATGGGAAAATAACCTCACAATCTTTTGCTGAGTCATCTGATTTGGAATGATCCGGGTAAGTTTAACAAATAGTCAATAACACTTGATTAACTGTCTCTTGTATGCTTTAAAAATTATATTTTGTAGCAATTAACAGAAAATTAAATTCAAGTAATTCTTTTCACAACAACACTAATGTATATTATTACTGTAACAAAAGCAAAAGCTGTTCTTTGTTTTGTAATTCAAACCTCAGCTGAGGTGGAGTGGTGAGAATTAATACATTTCTTTCTGCTGGTTTTCTGGCTAGCTTGCACACTCCATGCAGCAGTGCTAGGGGGAGAGCACTAGAAATGCCTGCCAATTTTTCATCACCTTGTTTTCAAGTGCTTTCAGAGCAGATGATAATATCCAGAAATACAGATGCTAGCGTATTGGGGGTAACAATTTGTCAACCCCTTGTTGATTTGAATTTGACAGCTTCTAGTCCACTTCTCTAGTATTTACTGCTGTTGTGGGAAAATCAGCTTTCAAATCTAATGCAGTCAACTCTAAAGTGTTTATGTTTTGTAACAAAAGGAGACTAGAGTGCAGCCATTTTTCTTTAGGTTTTTCATTTATTTATTTTTAACTGTCACTGGCTTCTAAAGATACATTTTTTCATGTGTGTTGGTTTTCCACATAGCATACTGAAGGGTAGCTCATGCTAACACTGTGTGAAAAATGTGTAAGGTTAAAAAACAAAAAAATCAAACCCTTTCAGGCAAATATTGTGTCAAGCAGCCCAAAGAAACTAAATAATGAAGTAATGGAATGGCTATCCAGCAATGCAGAGCCTGTTTGGAAGCATGTTTTTTTCCACTTCAGTACTTGGAGAAGCTGATGCATTTAAATCTGTTTATTAACCAGAAGCACAAGGAAAGAGGCAGTGAGGGAAATCATGTATCTGTCATAAATGTACTGTCTTTCCTGTAGTCTACACCCAAACTGAAATGTTCCTTAACCCCCTTCCTAAATCCACTGTATGGATCAACACTACAAGCGTTCAGCCTTGTCTTTATCTCATTTGTTGCTGGTGACAGGTATAGCTCTTTAGCACTTAATATTAGATACAGAGCTATATTATTTTGCCAGGACTTCTGCTGGGAGTTATTTATGAACGAGTATCTATATGCAGTGCCTCCTCCTTATCCATTATCCCTACTCCCAATGTGTAGCCCCATGAAGTTTGCAGCCTGAAGCATCTCACAATTACAGATCTGAAAATGCCAAGGCTAATTAATGGGGGGTGGGAGAGGAGGGAGGGTGGAATTATTATATGGAAACTGACAACAGATGTTTCTGAAGACCTAGCTTTTCTTACTAATGTTTAGTGGTCAAACTTAACACCTAGCAAACCACAATGATGGGAAAGTGATAATGCATTTCTAATCAGTCTTATTGCTCAAAATGCAGACTGAGCCATTTATGCACTTGCTATGGGACTATTAAAGAAATGTAACAGTCTGTTGATATGAAAGAGAAAAGTAGGGCAGAGTTGGTTATTTGTTTGGAAATTGCTCCTGGTCAGTCTTTAGTGACAACTGCACCCATTTTCCTTAGAACACTTCATATGGTGAGAGGAATAAATTTACATCTATAAACTAACTTTCTGGAAATACATTTTCATAATTATAATTGGGTTTTTGGAGCCTCTTCCTGGTGACTCCACCTTGCTGAAGACTGACTCTGCAAATACAGAGTTCTAGTGACAGATTACATATCAGTCCCTAGTCTGGTTTAATCACAATATTTGATATTTACATAGCATCTTACATTTCAAGATGCTTTACATAGGTATATATAAAGGAAATCCATAAGATACAGACAGCTTAGATACCGTGATTGACATCACAATGAGAAATAATGAGGGGAGAAGGCTTTTTAGTCAAGCACCTTGGTGCAACTGCATTTACAAAAAAAATGGCTTGGGGTCTGTAATGTTAATGCAGAGCAAACAGGACCTTTTAAAAAATAAGGTGTTTCCCACAGCAAAGGGTACAAGAGAAAATTTATGTACTTTGGCATAGAGAAGGGGTGAGTAAACTTGATCAGGTATTGAACCTATGATTGCAGAGAGTCTAGTTCCAAAATCAGAAGCTTAAACTGCTGAATTAAGTTCTTCACTTTAACGATGAAAATAATTTTACTGTCTTGAAAACATTTACTTAAATATTACATTGGTTTATCACTTCTTCCATTGGCCCCCATGAGTTGGGGTCACATTTCCCTGAGATGGTAGCTATCAGCAGGAAGTTTCTAAGCCCAGAGGCACTAAGATCTTGCTTACACTACACAGCTTTGTTGACAAAAGTCAGGTTTCATTGACAAAACAGCAAAGGTGTACACACTGCAATGCTCCATCTGCTGACAAAATTCGTCTGCTTTGCCGATAAAATAAAACCACCTCGATGAGAGGTGTAGAGATTTTTGTGGCTAAGTTATATCGACAAAGTGTTAGTGTAGACACTGCGCTTGGTTATGTCACTGTAAATGGCCTCCAGAAGATTTCCCACAATGCCCCTCCTGACCGCTCTGTCAGCAATTCAAACTCTGCTGCCCTTCACTCCCCTCACACTGTTGCTCTGGTGCTGCGCTGAAGACCAGCCACTTTTGTAGGGAGCTGGATGCCATCCTTGGCAGCAACCCTACCTCCACCACCAAGAGCCTCATGGATACTTGGGTGGGGCTGGAGGCAATGGACAGTGAACTCAACGGCAAGGACAAAGTCGTGGATGAGGAGGTCAAGATGGAGAATGATGTGCAGCACACGGCAGGGTCACCTGTGGCACAGTGAGTCAGGACCCCTTTTCCATTCCGGAGGGGTCTAGCCAGTCCAAGCAGTCTATCTCTGGTGTGCATGATACAGGAGAGGAGAACTCTGGTAAGTGATCTTGAGTTGATGTTGCTTGGTTATATGAGGTAGAGCTGTCCTTTGCTCTGTATATTCTAGAAGTGAGTAAAGGGATAGAAATGTACAAGACTAGTTATGTTTGAATGTGCTATACATTCCCCTGTGCAGCTAAACAGCGCGGTGGAACACTGTGTTAATGCACACCGAGATTTCACGGGAATCCTCCAGAGATATCTCTAGGAAACTTTTGTGTAGGTACTCGCCAATCTTCTGCTGAATGTTCCTTGGCAGAGCTGCTTTGTTTCTTCCCGCACTGTAGGAAACTTTCCCGTGCCAACTGGCAATCACTTGTGCAGGGACCAAAGAAGCGCACTGGTGAGCAGCATAGGGACCCAGTCTGAAGCTGCATGCATGCAAGAGATGCACCCTTGCTTACCCTCAGGAGTGAAATATTGGCTTTGATAACCCACCTGTGGAAAATGGTGGCAGAATTTACAATATTCTCCGTAGTCGCCTGCACCAATCTCCTTAAAAAACAACCTAGACCCTTTGCCCCATCTTTAACACTCAACCCCCACCTGAGCCGAACTCACCATGCTTAGGGTGTTCGCCAAGATGTGTGCTTGCCAAGGGACAGTGAGAAAGTGATTCGTATGTTAAAAGAGATGTATTTTACTGTAATAGTTCAATGCTGTGTGTGAACTAACAATCACGCTTCCTTGTATTTTTTCTTGTGCTCCTGCAGGTGTGGCCTTCAGGGGAACCCTCTTCACACAGGCAAAGAGCCGCTGCTAGATAAGGAAGCGACCAAGGTGGAGCAAGGAGGACATGTTCCAAGAGGTGCCCCAATCCTCAGAGGCCGAAAAAAGAGAACGCAGGGAGTGAGGAAAAAATTTAAAATAGAGAGGCAGGACAGAAAGGAGAGCAAGTAGTCCATTTGTAAAGGGCCAGGAGCAGATGATAAAAGTGATGGAGGCGCAAACAGAGATAGTGAAGTCCCTAATCATGCTCCAGGCAGAACACGTGCATGCTCTCCCCACCGCCCCGCAGCCCGATACAGAACTGCTTTCCATGTCCTCCCCAAACTCCTCCCACACATTCCTTGCAACTTCCCAGAACATCTCGGTACCCCATTCACTCCACCACTTCGGACAGCTTCCAAAATGATAGCTGGACTTACATACTGCTATGAGAGCCTACACTGCCCTGCACTCTTATCTCCCTTCCCACCAAGCCTTTTGTTGTTAATTGGTATTTAATAAAAACAAGCTCTCTGAAAGATAACCAATCTTTATTTATCTCCTACACATGGTGTTTGTTGCTGGTAGAAATACACAGTGGCAGTTTGATCACTTGCTGACCTCAAATCCTGGTCAGGAATCATCACAATTTTCATGCAAGGCAGCATGTTAACAAAGCATGTGTCATAGGTCTCACCCTACTTTGAACTTTAGGGTACAGATGTGGTGACCTGCATGAACACCTCTAAGCTTAATTACCAGCTTAGATCTGGTCTCGCTGCCACCATCCAGATGTCTGAGTTATCTGGAGAAAACTATCTTCCCCCCCAAAACCTTCCCCTCCCTGGATAGCCTTGAGAGACTCCTCCACCAATTTCCTGGTGAGTCCATATCCAATTCCCTTGGATTGCAAAAACAAGGAAGAATTACTCCTTCCCCCTCTTTTCTCCCCCACCAATCCCTGTGAGTCCAGAGCCAATTCCCTTGGATCTAAAAAACAGGGGAAAAAATCAATCAGGTTCTTAAAATGAAAGCTTTTAATTAAAGAAAAGAAAGGTAAAAGAAAAAAACTTCTGGGAGACAGCATACAAGCTGATCTCACAGACAACAGATTTAAAACACAGGATGTTCCCCTGGGCAAAAACCTTAGTACACACAAGAATACCCAAATTTGATTATTCCCCTAATTGCACAAAGACAAGTTACAAAAGAAAATAAACATAAACCTATTTATTCCTTTCTAGAACTTACTACTCTGATAAGAAGCTGGTTCCTTGATCTTTTTCACTCCAGCTGAAACTGAAACTGACTCTAAACAAAGGAAACTTCCCTCCTTCCTTCTGAAACATCTTGTTCCCCATTAGTTCCTCTGGTCAGGTGTCAGCCAGGCTAGGTGAACTTCTTAACCCTTGCAGGTAAAAGAGGCATTAACCTTTAACTGTCTGTTTATGACAGCATGCCAGAGTGCTGTATAGAAAGACAAATTACTGGTGCACATTATCAAAATCTTGCCTCAAAGCATCCCTGATTTGAATAGTCCCCTGTTGTGCTCCTCTAATAACCCTGGTATCTGGCTGCTCAAATTCAGCTGCCAGGCAATCCACCTCCGCACTCCACTCTGTGGGAAAACTTTTCACTCTTAGCCTCACAAATATTATGGGGCATGCAGCAGGCTGCTATGATTTATGGGAATGTTTCCCTCATTTAGAACTAACTTGCCATAAAGGCAGCGCTAGCATGCTTTTAATCAGCCAAAGGCACATTCCAGAGTCATTCTGCACCTGCTCAGCCTATTCTTGAAGTGCTCCATGATGCTGTCCAGATTTCCTGTGCAAGGCTTCATGAGCCATGGGAGTAAGGCATATGCTGGGTCTCCCAGGATCACAGTGGGCATTTCAACATCCCCCACTGGAATCAACTGGTCTGGAAAGAAAGTCTTTGCTTGGAGCTTTCTGTATAGGCCAGAGCTCCTGAAGACACATGCATCATGCACCTTCTGAGACCACCCTGCGCTCATGTCAGTGAAACGTCTGCATGATCCACAAGTGCTTGAAATATCATAGAGAAGTACCCCTTTCTATTGAGGTACTCCATCACAAGATGGTCTGGAGCCAAAATTGGAATATGCATGCCATCTATTGCCCTTTCGCAGTTAGGGAATCCCATAGCTGTAAAGCCATCCACTGTTTCACACACATTGCCAAGAGTCACAGTCTTTCATAACAAGATGCAATTAATGGCTCTGCACAATTGCGTTAACACAGTCCCAATGGTTGACTTCCTGACATCAAACTGATTCACAACTGCCTGGTAGCAGTCTGGATTAACCAGATTCTACATAGCAATCGTCACACATTTCTCCACTGAGAGGGCCGCTCTCATTTTGGAGTCCTTGTGCCGCAGAACAGGGGCGAGCTCCACACACAGTTCCTGGAAGGTGGCTTTCCACATCTGAAAGTTCTGCAGCCACTGCTCATCATCCCAGACCTGCATAATGATGCAATTGTACCATTCAGTACTTGTTTCCCAAGTCCAAAAGCAACATTCCACCATGTTCAGCTGTTCTGTGAATGTCAAAAGTAATCTGATGTTGTTCCTTTCCATGGCATGCAGCAAGTCAGGCAACTCTGATGTCCGTTCAGATTTGAAGCTCATGATATACTGCATGACCATCCACAATGTGTTCATAACAATGACCACAACAGTAGAGAGCAGTGCAGGATCCATCCTTTCAGACAGAGATGATGGGTGCACAGAAAACAGGGGCCATTGAAAAATGCGGTGAAACGCAGCCGGAAGCTCATGGAATGCTGGGACAGAAAGAATTGCATCATGGGACGTTGAGCCTGCACCGATGATGCACTGCGATCCACTCCACCTTCCCACAACTCTTAGCTGCAAAAGGTGGCAAGTAGCATAGTGGGCTAGCTACCCACAGTGCACTGCTCTCGTTGATGCTAGAGCACCAAGTGTAGATGCACTCTGCTGACAGAAGGAGCACAGTGTGAACATGCACACGTAGTGTAATTATAACCATTTTTTATTGTCGGCTTAACTTGCGTCGACAAAACTCTGTAGTGTAGACAAGGCCTAAGGGTTGCACAGAAACCACAGCAAATCTTCAGTCCCACATCAGTTCATTAACTGCAATTATCCATGTTCTTTAATTACACTTAGAAAGCAAGAGGTGCCATCCTGCAACAAATGTTTAAACAGAAATGAGAGTGCAGCTTGCATGTGATGAAAAAGGTCTGGTCCATGACTTTAGAAAGTGATCTAAGTCAGCTTTAACACAGAATGGCAATGTGATTTCAAATCAAAAGGCCTGGTTAACAGAATTCCTGCTCTTTAAATCAGATCTTTCACATCATTTATAAAACAAAAATAAACAAACAAAGAAGGACTTTTCTCAGGTACCAGCTAATCTATTTCCTCTGTGTGGCAAACATGTAAATTGCAATGGCTCCCTGAAGCAGCAATAACTGATATTTCTCTATTCATGGTTTTGGGAGAAGGACAGTGTGGCTTGGAAGCATGGATTGTTTAGGACTTCTTATCTTTGTAAGGAGAATATTGCAGATTAGAAAATGAGATTAGCTGTAGCCTCATACCTTTATGGCAGGAATAAAACTACTATAAGATTCATTTTGGGTGGCTGTCTAGGTTGAAATGAAATATGTAATGGCAATTTTCAATAGCATAGCATGAGTGTCTCTGCTTATGTTACTTCTCTCAACAAAACTGAGTCTAATTTCCAAAGCTAGGTATTAGCTGTTATTGAGCACAAAAAGTTTATAGAATTCACCTAGCCAGTGACTGCAATTTATTTTTCAGCGAAATGTCTTGAAAATGCTTTTGAGTGTGAAAAATGCTACATAAGACCAAATTATATTCTTCTGTATTTTAGCAGAAAAATATACCCAATGGCCCCTTCTTCCCTCCACTGGAGTTTTTTCCCCTCTCTGTTTATGAAGCCTCAGGTTCAGAAAACAAATCCTGACCAAACTATAAACCTAGTAAGCTTTGGCAACTTCACTTAGATGAAAATGAAAGCCTCTATCTTCTAACCTAAAAATGCCATGAAAAGCTGTTATAACTATATATTGGTTTTGTATTTGTATATGTACCAGAAATTGAAAAATGTATTGCAGAATGTTTGAAAATCGCTAATGCTCATCCTTTGTTTTAACGGCTTTAAGCTGAAAATATCTTTAAAAATATGAACTACTCCAGTTTAGTGACAACTTAGTAGCTGACATCTATTAGAGTAAAGAGGAGATTTTTGCTAAAGGGATTTTCATGTTCTCTGTTGAAAGGGTTTACTATGATGCTCTGGCCTCAAAGTAATCATACCTTATACTAACAGCATGCGTCTGATGAAGTGGGTATTCACCCACGAAAGCTCATGCTCCAACACATCTGTTAGTCTATAAGGTGCCACAGGACTCTCTGTCGCTTTTTACAGTCTGCATTTATGTAGCACTTTTCATTAGAGGATCTAAAAATTTTTCAACTACACTTACAATGACCTTTTGAGGAAATAAATGATTATTATCCCTATTTTATATATGGGAAAAATTAAGTAAAGAGGTTACATGACTTGTTCAAGGTCATAGAATAAGCTAGAGACAGAACAGTAAATAAAGCCTTGAAGTCTTGACTCTCAACTTCAGTTTACAGAGTGGTCAGCTTTCTCCAGCTTTGCAGCCTTCTGAAATGGACTTAATACATCAATGTCCATTTTGGGGAAAAAGGCATCTCAGGTTAGTTGGTATTTGTACCTTAGATGCACCCAGCTTTCTGAATAATTGAGGAATATTTCAGTAAAAAGGAGTATTTACCCAGGGAGTCTTTACAGGATTTTTTAAAGTAAAAATACAGTCTCTCATGGCCTGTAAAGCCAGGTGATCGACGACTATATTAAAAACCCAACATGTGTGTCTTGTTTATACAGAACTGTTGAAATGGCCCTATTTATGAAGAGTCCAATCCTGTGAGCTACTGAGCTCCCTCTACACAATCTTAAGTCACTGGGGCTCAGCGACAGGAAGTGATAGCGTTTTACAGGATTGGACCCCTATACGCTATAAAAGAATGCCTGGTGCTCATGGAGAGACAGTGGGGTAGAAAGGGCAATCAAAATATATTTGTTTTTCAGTTCCCTGGTTCTGAAACAAACAAAACAAAACAAACAAACAAGAAACAATCAACCCAGACCACACACCATATGTAAAAATTAGGGTTCAGATCCTCAGCTAGTATAGATCAGCATATCTCAGTTTTGATCTTAGGCAGCCTGATTTTGCCACTCTTACATCCGAGTAGTAACTTCATCCATGAATAGTCCAATTGAAATAAATAGAACTACTTAGTATGGTAATTTTCCAAATACGTTCAGATGACAGAATCAGGGCCATGGTTAGCAGTATGATCATAAATTGTGTATCTTTTAAGCCTTACTAGATTTTTCTTGTAAGAAATCACAATTAACTATAATCCGTATGTTGTATAGGAACCCTTAAGCAAATGTTTCTCTTATACTATATCATGCAATATCTGATTTATAACTACTCTCTTGTTCTTCCAACCACCACTGAAAACCTGTTAAGGGTCTACTGGGCCTGATTTGCATTTACACTAAGGACAATTTTCACTGTTTTGGCAGTGAAAGAATCCTTAAAGTTGATGTAAATATAATTTGTCATACCGTAAATGAGTATCAGGTCCTATTTTTTCTTTAAAATGTGCATGAGACTATTAATGTTAATAGGAACAATGTGAAAGTAGAAAGGCGACACACAACATCTATTATTATTTATTCTTTGTATTTAAGTCTCATTATTGAGATTAGTACATGCATTTTAACCAGGGCTGGTGCAAGGAAGTTTCATGCCCTAGGTGAAACTTCCACCTTGTACCCCCCCCAGCTAACTCCCCCCTATGGCAGTTAATTCAGCCCCCCACCCGGGGAGCCCCCCCCACAGCAGCTACCTCCCCCACCGTGACAGTGAACCCCTCTCCCCTCCAGCCCCCCATGGCAGCTAACCCTGCCTGGGGAGACTTCTCCCCTTCCCCCTCCTCCCCCGGCAGCTAACCCTGCCTGGGGAGACTTCCCCCTCCTCCTCCCCTGGCAGCTAACCCTGCCTGGGGAGACGTCCCCACCCTCGGCAGCTAACCCTGCCTGGGGAGACCTCCTGTGGAAGCTAAGCCTGCCTGAATAGCCCACCCAGCTCACCTCGGCTCCACCTCCTCCACTGAGCACATCGGCACTGCTCTAATTCTCCTCCCTGCCCAGGCGTGCGGCGCTGATTGGAGGAGACTTAGAGCTGGGCTGTGTGCTCAGCAGAGGAGGCAGAGCGGAGGTGAGCTGGGGCAGGGAGTGGTTCCCCTGTGTGCCCTCCCTTGTTATTGCGAGCAAGCCTCTCTGAGCGCCCCCCCACCCAGCTCACCTCCACCTCCTCGCCTGAGGGGGCTTTTAGGCGCCCCCAACCACTAGGCGCCCTAGGCGGCTGCCTAGTTTGCCTAAATGGTTGCACCGGCCCTGATTTTAACCCATGATGAACACTCTGGCTTTTGGTGAAGAAAATGGTCACGCAGTATTCCCCTCTGCTTCTGAGGGGAACTAGGGAAAGACAGACTGTCACATTAATCTGCTTTCTAATAACAGATATTTAGACCTGTGGATCCAAAGGAATTAATACAGTATGATGGGGGCTAATTTAGCTACAACGAGTCAGGAAAAATATCTTGGCGTCATCGTGGACAGTTCTCTGAAGATGTCCACGCAGTGCGCAGAGGTAGTCAAAAAAGCAAACAGGATGTTAGGAATCATTAAAAAGGGGATAGAGAATAAGACTGAGAATATATTATTGCCCTTCTTATATCATACGCTCAACATCTCGAATACTGTTAATGTGTCTCGCTCACAACAATATTACTGTACTAGAAAAGGTTCAGAAAGGCAACATAAATGATTAGGTTTCGAAGATTCCAATGAGAAAGATTAAAAGTTAGGATTTACTTGGAAAGAGAGACTAAGGGGATATGATAATGTATATAAAATATGATGATGTGTGAGAGTGATAAGGAAAATTTACTTATTCTCATAATACAAGAACTAGGTCATCAAATAAATAAATGGAATCAGAAACAAATAAAAGGAAGTTCTTCTTCACGCAGCGCACAGTCAACTTGTGGAACTCCTTGCCTGAGGAGGTTGTGAAGGCTGGAACTATAACAGCGTTTAAAAGGGAACTGAATAAATTCATGGCGGTTAAGCTATTAGCCAGGATGGGTAAGGAATGGTGCCCCTAGCCTCTATTTGTCAGAGGATGGAGATGGATGTCAGGAGAGAGATCACTTGATCATTGCCTGTTAGGTTCACTCCCTCTGGGACACCTGGCATTGGCCACTGTCGGTAGACAGATACTGGGCTAGATGGACCTTTGGTCTGACCCGGTACGGCCATTCTTATGTTTTTAAGTTTTATAAATAGATTTATAGAGCCAGCAGGACATATCTACACAAATATTTGTATTTAGTGTCATGGTTTTGCTCCCAGATTAAATTGGAGAAAGTTGACCACTCTATTTCCTCTCCTTCAACAAGATTTCTTTTTCATACTGATAGAATTATGCAATCTTTAGGGTGGGTAAGGCACACTAGTGGATGATCCAGCATATGTCCTTGCATAAATAAATGATTGGTTTCATCATCCGTCCTGTCCCGGTTAGATAGGTTTCTTTTCTGTCCTTGAATATCAATCAGTGATTCCAGAAACTTCCTTGACAGACTGTTCCATTTTTTCTCTCTGGTTTTACAAACAGATTCTTCTAATATTTTACCTAAATTTTCCTTGCTCCATCTTAACCCTTGCTTATTTTCTTTTTTCTGACTAATGAAAATGATTGGTCTTCATTCTCTTTGTAACACTTTACAATTTTTTATAAATTTGTATGCCTTTTTTTATTCTTGTTAACCTTCTTCCCACAATTGTGCTCTGAGCAGCTGACAAGCCCTGTCATATCCTCTTATTAATGTTTCTCTTGCGATGATTTCGTGAACATTCAAAGCATTGATGCCCATAGCTTTCTAAGCAGTGATACTGATTCATCCTGTTATACTTAGCAACTCTGTCTGGAATACATTAGTGTGAAGAAATACCGATAATACACTGATAATGCCCATCTGTTACCAAAGCTTCCCCACAATGTTATTATGGTTTGTTACTTTTACCAATCCCCAACATTCCATGAAAAAAACATGAAGTAAAGATGGGGAAAAAAATCAAGCAATAAGCAGAAATTACACAGAAAAGCAGAAACTTACACCCAACTATCTTCATCTCTGCATCAGAAAGGAAGAGGAGAAAATGAAGGAAAAGTAAAGAGAGGAACCAGGACAATTAGAAAGGAGAGAGAGAGAAAAGAGAAAGAAACATCATTCACAAGTAAAAGATGAAACATGCACTTTTCATCAGAGAATCAAAGGAAAAGACAGAATATGTATCAGCACATGGGGAAGGGAAGGGATGTCCTTTGGGAAACTGACAAACACCATGCCTATGGAATAAATTTCTGATAGCAAGTTCTGTATACTAATAAATTTGCAATCCAAAAGGCAAGCAGCACATGCCTCATTGCTTTTATCTCTGAGGAAAGGTAAAATTATTGTCAGGATTAAATGGATGTTCTTAAATCCAATAGCAATTTAGGAAAAAACTTGATAAGGCTGGTCTGACTGAATCCCTTCTGATTCACAAGGACACAGAAGATCATTAAGTTCGCCAGAATGCTCTTCTCAGATCACAACACAATGAAAATCTCAGAACTTCTAAATTTAACATCGAAACAGACATGATTGTCCAAAGAGACTTTAGCAATGCTCTGTACAGCTATGCAGGACATATCCAGGACATATGCATGACTTGACTGGTTCCAGTAATTCTGTTCCCTAACAATTGCTGGATATCAGTCAAGATTCTTGGTTGATGAGGGAGAGGTTTATTAGAAGAATCCTCACCAATGCCATTAAAAAAGCCAGGGAGGAAGAAGGGAAACTGGGATAAAAGTAGTAACTTTAGAATTTTAATGTTTGGATGTCTGAGGGCAAAGGGAACTTGCTGACTCCTCATAAAAAAGGAAGAGAAAAAGATATTAAAGTTCATTTGAAATCGGTTTGAATATATTAGCTATTTGCTTTCTTTTGACAGTTTTTGGCTTCACAGTCTGATCAGTGTATATGAGCAACATTAGGTGACACAGCCTCTACATGGTTATTAATCCTCTTTTGACTGTCACCTTTTGAAAACGTGCACCTAGTTGCAAAGTATGATTCTAATAGAAACGTTTGAGCTCACTAGTAATCATTTCAGAGAGAAGAAACCTTGTCTTTAATAACACAGCAATAGCGCCGAAGTAAAGCAGGGAGAAAGCAGTCTGAAAGAGAGAGTTAACAAATACGTGGACATGCTCAAGAGCTACCAAAAGCACCCAAAAGGTTTTGACTTGGTAACCAGTAGTCTTTTCTAAATCACTGAAAATACAAATAAAGTTGCCAGAAAATGAAGACTTTTGAATTTGACAATAACATTGGAACCAAAGATCATGTAAACTTTATTTTCATAGTTCTGCTAATTCAATCTTGATTTATACTATCTCTGGTTCTCTAATACTGGACTTCTTCTAAACAGAGTCTATCAACTGTGTCAAACTGCATGAGATGGATAAATATCTACCATGGAATGGACGAGATCAAACATATTTTCACTTGTAAAAACATGTATCTCCAGAGGTGAAGGGGCACTAATCTGTATCATTGCAATTCCCTTATTTTTTTTAGTATACTGATTTTGCTGATGGAGAGTTGTCCAGGTAGTTAAGTGATTGCATTATGCATCACTTCACGTATGACTACTTCTTTCTTCCTACCCCACTTACAATGTGGTTATATGTTCCTTTATACCTACTCTTCATCTGTGCACAAACTCTTCAAAGAAGGGTACTGGTTGTCAGGGAGTGTCCAATGTGCTTTTCTCCATTTCTGACATACCTGAGCCAAATTTTTCAAATGTGAGTGCCTAAAGTTAGACACCTAATTCCATATTTAGGCACCTAAATAAGAGGCCTAATTTTCGGATATGCAGAATATCTGCAGACACCACTGGATTTAACAGAGTTCTGGTGTTCAGCACCTCTAAAAAGAAAGAAACAATAATTTATTGTAGTCCTTCAAGATGACTGTCCATGTAGGCCCACACTTTGGGGAGATGCACACCCCTGGTTCACAAGTATGGACATTCTAGTAATCAATATCTGATGAGGCTTTGGTTGCACCCAACCTCTCTCCATTCACTAATAATTGCCCCAACTGCCCCTCTGCTTCCTTCTTTTAGTTCAAGAATCCTTAATAAGAGACTCCAAATAAGTGGCAAGCGGAGTGTGAATCCATATCCACAGTCATCTCAAAGAATCACAGTTACTATGGTAAGTAGTTGTTTTTTCTCCTTCAAGGATTGGCAGTATGGACTCCCACTCTAGGGAGATTAACAAGCAGCAGGAGGTGTCTCTGAGGACCATTAGCTGAAAAGAGAGCGCAGGACAGGCTCTCTTTAATTGGGCACCAGATCTAGAGGCCAAGTCAAGTGCATACAGCTGAATATGGAACTGGAAGTCACAGCCCAGCATATCTCAACGATAGAAATGTTCTGAAGGCATTCTGTAGAAGCTGCTTTTAGTTTAATATTCCTGATGTTTCCCAGTGGCTGAACACCAGCCAGGTCACAACAATAACGTACCCATAATCTTACTCATTTGGACAGCTTTTCTGTTGAGATGGACTGACTGCTAGACTAACCCCCTAAGCCATAGTCTAGAAGATTTGTAGACTGAGTTGATACTATTAGAGGAAACCTCTTAGGCTTAGACTGGGGACAGCCCTTGTATGGAGAGAGCTCCCCTTCGATTCCTTTGCAAACAAATTGCCTAAAAGAGGAGAGGCATGGAGGAGGCAGGGCAACCCCCACTTTACGACAGCCCCCAGAGCAGGGTTGGTGCCCCAGGAAAAGCAAAAACAATGAAGGAAGCATTGAGGCCATTGAGCTCTTCTTTGAACCTGCTATACCTGCTGTGGTCTGAAGGAACCAAGGGGCAGCTCAATATATTCAAGAGTATGGATCCATATGAGTAATTCATGAAGGAGAATCAGGCCACTTATCCAGGTGTCTAAATATGGATTTAAGCACTGAAATTTCAAAAGTCTGGCCCTGATGTTAACTACAGTAGTCCACTGAGTGGGAGTTGTGATTTTATCCTGATATACAACCTCTTGAATAGCAGACTGCAGAGTGATGTGATGCCATCATGCCATTGGGCCTGGCTTGTAGAACACAGGTTTAGAATATAGTTAAATAAATGAAATTCTTTAGCATGCTCTTAGGCCAAAAAATATCTTCAGTAAATTCACTAAAAAGATATTCACATTAAATGTGTGTCAATTAAACTTCTTTAGCTTTATTCAGATTTATATATTTTTTCTGTGATGAAGAAAACACAATTTTAATTTGAAATTGTTTCTTTTTAAATAGAATTTGGGAGTTAGCATCCCTGCGTTCTCATCCTCCTCTCTCACCCATCTTAATGCAAGAAATCCTGGTACTTTCAAGAGTGTCAAAATATATATGGTTCTAAACTTCTGATCATATCATTTACACTGTATTTTCTAAAAATACTTCCCCCATAACCCCTGCTGAGCTTTTTGCTATGGTTTCTATAAAGACTGCCTGATGAGATTGCACCAACCAAAGGTGTTCATGTGTCAGCACAGTTTTTCCAGTACAGAAATCCAACATTTCTCCCAAACACTGCTCACACAAAATTTCCCAAATCTAAAAGAGTCTTATTTGGGTCTGATTCGTAATGTGAAGTGAGGGAGTGGCATTTCAAATTCTGGCACATGAAGTTTATGTATGACAGAGAGTTTCAAGGCCAGTTCCTCATTACACTGCATGAATCAGTCTATATGATGCCAACCTTCATGCCCATTTATCGTAAAACTGGCCATGTGCTACTTTGGCCCCTAAATCAACTCAGTTGACTCAAGGCTGCTCTAATTTTTGCCCAGATGACAATGGACTCAAGAGGCTGTTCTGGCAGCCAGGGATAGCTAGAATGCTGCAGCACTGTGGCCAAGACATATGTTGGAGGATTGAGTGTTGTGTAGAACTAGGGAATTGGGGCGAGGGGGGAATTAGGCAGTTTTACACTCCCTTTGTGCTGTCAAACAATGAAGAAAGGCTATATTAAACCTGAGAATCAGCTCCACAATGTGGAAACTCTCCTGTTTTCCCAGGCGTTTTATTATGGGGAAGAAGGGGTGTGATAACTCTCCCTGGTTCTGAAACAGACAGACCTACACTTAGACTATGCAGGGATTTCGAATTATAAAAAAAAAAGAACAAAACAGTTTGCTGAATACATGCTATGTATGTCAGTTTAATGCATTCTATTATGGTTCTGTACTGCTTCAGTGAAAAATACTTCCAAATGGCAATAAGTATGCTTTACTGCAATCTGGAATTTGTAATATGGAAACGTCCAAGGCATCTCTGACATTATTGTCCATCCTTGAGTGAAAAACCATCCTAGTTATCAATGGTTAAGAAAGACTGTGAACAATAGCATCTGCATTTTACAGTTAGAGGCGATCTACCTACCTGGCATTATGACATCAGGGAAACCGAGTTTTCTTGTAACAGACACCCCCCTGTTAAAGATCATGGGGTTCTCCCTTCGAATCTGCTCCATGTCCCCACGAAGAAGCTGTAGAGAAATTATAAGTCCTGCAAGAAACAAAGTTATTTATTTTTCCAGATCCGAGAGTTATAACTCACTTCACATCAAGCTATATGTGGGAAATAATGGCTTGTATTACAGTATGTACAACATGATAATACACACAGCATTTTTTTATTTGAATAATATCATGTATCCAAATCTGAAGTAATGCTGGAGAAACCAAACTGTTCTAAAGAACTAGTTACAAATCCTTCAGCTCCTGTGGAACTTCCCTCGATTTCTATCTAGGAACATTCAATAAGAAATATTGCTCCAAATGGATATTTAAAATATTTTTGCCATTGCAGTTAGCTGCTGATATTGTACACTTTCCTTGGTTACTGGTTTTCATAAGTAAGGGTAAAATGCCTAACAAAAGTAAGAGTGGGCACAAATTAAAAATCAGAGATAGCCAGTAGTAGCCTCCACTTCGATCTACAGACAATAACATTGTACAGATATAATAAAGGAGAGACTTTAATGTGCAGAATCTTTATTAATGCCAATAGTGCATGAGCAAGACAGAGTCCGCATTGACTTTCTGTATTCAGGGCAAATTTGTAGGAGCGGGAGTTAGAGATTTTTTTTTAACCTGTAAACTGAAGAAATTTTATATGGAAATTATTAAAAAAACAAACATGGAACCCCAAAATGCCATTTTCAGAGAGTCAGTTTTCAGAGTTGTAATGCAGTATAAATCTTTACCTGACAAAGTACGAACACCAGCACAAATAAACAAACAACTAGAAAGAATGTATGATAATTGGCAATGGGCTAGGTGTCACAGCATATCTTGTGGAACTTCTCTGCCCACTAAGAATTCTCAGTCTTATCAAACTACACTTTAAGGGTTCTCTAGCCAAAAATAAATAAATAAAATAAAAAAAATTACCATAGTTTGAGCTGGGTGCTGTGTACTTGGTACTGGACTTGCGGATAATGTTTTCATGGATCTGATACCACTCATTTTCATTGTTGCACCTAAAATAAAAGGGACACTAGTTAAAATTACCTGCTCTTTTTTTATCCAAATGATAAAAAGAGAGAGAAAGGTTTTACTGCATATGTTGTATGACTCTGTTTTGTGGAAGAAATCCAACACAAGTCTTTTTTTAACAGACAACAATGGGACATTGGGCCAGAAGGGAAACCAGTCTTGTCTCATCTTCCAGTATTAATCTCTTTATCTTGGACACTTTTGAGCCTGTGGTGGCTTCTGTAATTTTGGGAAGAGTTTCATATTGCACATTATGATACAGTGGGGGAAAGTTTGCACGTTTTAATTGAATTTTGAAAAAAAAAAAAGATCAATTTAATCCTAAAATTAATTGCTGCTATTTATAACCCTTTCACATTTGGCAACAAATCAAGTTACATTCCAAAACTTAAAACAGGGTAATCGAAAAGTGAAATAATAAAGAGACTCTTGAGTATTTCAGTTATTTGCAAAAAGTCTTATGCTAAACTATGTTGAACAGACTATCTAGCAATATAAGACAAATCCAAAAAACTATGGGATAACAAACAAAAATCTACAGAGAAAGAGAGAATTTCTTTTGCTGGGATTGGGGAAAGGTTTCTTCCAATTATTTATTCACCATCAGCCCCCGTGCATATGTAATCTGAATTAGATCCTGCAAATACTATTACAGTATTGTATTTATAAAGTTAATGTAACAATATATTTTCAAAAAGTTTCCAGGATAGCAATTACAATATGTTTACTCATCTATCACTAGTACATAAGTTAAGTCTATTTTTTGATTGATAAAAAAGTCAACTATTGATGTCAGTCCAGATGATGCATTGGTAATTTGTTCTATGAATAAATGTCATTTAACAATATTAATCTAAGATAGCCAACTGTACTGATCTTTAATAGTACAAACCATCCAGACACATTTCTGAGCTAGTGTTAGGAGAGATAATGCCTATGAGCAGGGTATGTTCTGAAATATTTTCTAATCAATATATCTTGACCATGGTACTAGCTGCTTCAGATTTTATTGCAGAATGACTATATAATAATGCACACATCCACAGGATGTGTAAAAGATGATGTCTCCTGTTCTCATTTTTACAGATTGTTGATCTTCCACTTTTTACAGTTAGCTTTTCTATGTCCCATCCACTTCTGATCTCTTCTTCAACTTTGTTCTCTCAAATAGTAACTTAAAAATGAATGTTAATAATGAGTAATTAGAAAGGCAACGAAGCCCTCATCTACACTACAGATTTAGGTTAAATTTAGCTGCATTAGGTCGATTTTATAATGAATGCATTTACACAAACAAACATATTCCATTGACCTAAAGGACTCTTAAAATCGACTTAAAATCCCCGGTGAGGAGTTGGATTTGGGGTAGTGTGGATGCAAATTGACGTTAATGGCCTCCGGAAGCTATCCCTGAGTGCTCCAATGTGACTGTTCTGGACAGCACTTTCAACTCCAATGCTGTCATAAACATACAGTTAAGGGTAGCATAAAATCCCTCTTTACTCTGTAAAGGGTTAATTCTTCTTTTACCTATAAAGGGTTAGGAAGCTCAGATAACCTGGGTGGCACCTGACCAAAAGGACCAATAAGAGGAGAAGATAATTTCAAATCTGTGGGGGAAGGTTTCTTGTCTGGTTTTCCCAGAGTCAACAAGGAAACAGGGCAGGGAAAATACATCTCCCTAAGCCATATCTGAACTAAGCATCTAGTCTTGCAGAAATAGTAAGTAATAGCAAAGAAATGCGTTAGATTGCCTTTTGTTTTAGCTTTTGAATTTTCCCTGTCCTAAGAGGGAGGTTTATCCCTGTTTTGGAACTTTAAAGTTTTGTTTAGAGAGGAAATCCTCTGTGTTTTTGAATCTTTTGTTATTCTGTAAAGTATTTACCATTCTGATTTTACAGAGGTGATTCTTTTACCTTTTCCTTAATTAAAATTCTTCTATTAAGAACTCGATTTATTTTTCATTGTTCTTAAGATCCAAGGGTTTGGGTCTGTGTTCATCTGTACCAATTGGTGAGGATATTATTCTTAAGCCTTCCCCAGGAAAGGGAGGTGCAGGGCTTGGGGGAATAGGACTCCAAGGGGTTCTTTCCCTGATTCTTTGTCTAAATCACATGGTGGTGGCAGCATACTGTTCAAAAACAAGGTGGAATTTGTGCCCTGGGAAAGTTTTTAACCTAAGCTGATAAAAATAAGCGTAGGGGGATCTTTCATGCAAGTCCCCACATCTGTACCCCAGAGTTCAGAGTGGGGAAGGAACCTTGACAGATGCACTAGTCAGATACACAGGAAAAGCCCTGGGAACTTTGCCCCGGGAACTTCTGAATTTCATTTCCTGTTTAGTTAGCCTGGCGAGCTCAGCAGCACTACATGTTCCCCCCGAATCGCAAACGAGCTCCAGCATGGAGCTAACAGGAGACATTGGATCTGATTGCTGTATGGGGAGAAGAATCTGTGCAGGCAGAACTCTGATCAAAAAGAAGAAATGCTAATATATATGCCAAAATCACACAGGGCATGATGTACAGAGGCTACAATAGGGACACACAGCAGTGCACGTGAAAGTCAAGGAGCTCAGGCAAGCCTACCAAAAGACAAAGGATGCAAACGGTCGCTCTGGGTCAGAGCCCCATACATGCCACTTCAATGATCAGCAGCATGGGATTCTAGGGTGGACCCTACCACTACCCCACCACTGTCCGTGAACACCTGCACCATACTTGCAGGCGCTCAATATAAAAGGCAAAATGTGACCTTGTACCTAAAGCACATGTGTTGTCTGCTGTGAATTGCCTGATTCACAGTGAAAGAGTCTCCCTTTTGTTCTCAGAAATGTATCATCTTAAATTTTACTCTCCCTTTTTTATCCCCCTGCAGGTGCAAAAGTTTCTATGCTCTCCATATCATCTCCGTTCCTGAGATTATCGCAGATTAGACGGTGAAAAAAACGCACTTGCGATGACATGTTTTCCAAGCTCATGCAGTCTTCCTGCACTGACAGGGCACAGCTGAATGCATGGAGGAATTCAGTGGCAGAGCCTAGGAAAGTACTAAGTGAGCATGATGAGAAGAGGCAGGATGCAATGCTAAGGCTAATGGGGGAGCAAACGGACATGCTCAAGTGTCTTGTGGAGCTGCAGGAAAGCCAACAAGAGCACAGACTGCCACTGCATCCACTGTACAACTGCCTGCCCTCCTCCTCAAGTTCCATATCCTCCTCACCCAGACGCCCAATGCCCAAGAATGCGGGGGGAGACTCCAGGCAACAAGCCACTCCACTCCAGAGGATGGCCCAAGCAATAAAAGGCTGTTATTCAAACAGTTTTGATTTGTACTGTGGCTACAATAAGCAATGTGGCCTTGTCCTTCCCTCCTCCCCCACCCCACTCTACCGCACCCGGGCTACCTTATCAGTTATTTACATTTTTTTTAATTAATAAAGAAAGAATGCATGGTTTCAAAACAACAGTGACCTTATTTCCTTTGCCAGCTGTGATCGAAGGGAGGAGGGTGGTTGGTTTACAGGGAATTAAAATCAACAAAGGGGGCGGGTTTGCATCAAGAAGAAACACACACAACTGTCACACCGTAGCCTAGCCAGTCATGAAACTAATTTTCAAAGCCTCTCTGATGTGCAGCATGCCTACCTGTGCTCTTCTAATCGCCCTGGTATCTGGCTGTTCAAAATTGGCAGCCAGGAGATTTGCCTCAACCTCCCACGCCACCATAAACATCTCCCCTTACTTTCACAGATATCATGGAGCACACAGCAAGCAGTAATAACAATGAGAATACTGGTTGCGCTGAGGTCTAACTTGGGCAGCAAACAGCGCCAGCGAGCTTTTAAATGTCCAAAGGCACATTCTACCACCATTCTGCACTTGCTCAGTTGAACTGCTCCTTACTACTGTCCAGGCTGCCTGTGTATGGCTTCAGGAGCCATGGGAGCAACGGGTAGGCTGGGTCTCCACGGATAAATATTGGCATTTCAACATCCCCAACAGTAATTATCTGGTCTGGGAAGTAAGTCCCTTCTTGCAGCTGCTCAAACAGCCCAGAGTTCCTAAAGATGCAAGTGTCATGCACCTTTCCCGGTCATCCCACGTTGATGTCAGTGAAACGACCCTTATGATCCATCAGCGCTTGCAGCACCATTGAGAAGTACCCCTTGCGGTTTATATACTGGTTGGCAAGGTGGTCCAGTGCGAAGATAGGGATATGTGTTCCATGTATCACCCCCACGGTTAGGGAAACCCATTGTAGCAAAGCCATCCACTATGACCTGCACATTTCTCAAAGTCACTACCCTTGATAGCAGAATGCCACTGATTGCACTGGCCACTTGAATCACAGCAGTTCCCACAGCAGATTTGCCCACTCCAAATTGATTCTCGCTGCCCCCCCATGCGTCCCCCTCACCATGCTTGGGCTCTGTGGCTCCCGGGAGTCCGAGCCACCACCACCGCTGCCCCTCCTGCAGCAGGCTCAGGGCCCCATGCCCAGGCGGCTCACACACCCGGGAGCCGCAAAGCCCGAGTGTGGTGAGGGGGGAGCCAGGGGGCCGCCGACCGCATGCATCTGCTGCAGCCTACAGGAGCCCTGGTGGGGGTGGGGGCGCACAAGGCTGCAGCCTGGGCAGATGGGGGGGGGCGCAGCTGCTAGTGGTGCTGCCACTTTTGCAGGGCTGTTGCCCCCCTGTGCCGCGCCAGCTCCTCCATGGTTGGGGCTTGCTGCCCCTGCAAGCTGACACTTTGGCTCTCCGGTGCTTCCAGAAGGCGGTTCCTCCCTGCCAAGCCAGGGCACTACTTTTTTAGGGTTACCATATTTCAACAATCAAAGAAGAGGACGGGGGGAGAGCCCCACCTGAGCCCTGCCCCATCCACTCCCTCCCACTTCTCACCTCCTAAAAACTCCCAACCCCCCCTGCTCCTTTTCCCCTGACTGCCCTCTCCTGAGACTCCCACACCCTAACTGCCCCCCTAGGACCCTACCCCCTACCCATCCCCTGGCGGCCCTAACCCTTATCCACACCCCCACCCCCAGACAGATCCTTGGGACTCTCACGCCCCATCCAACCACTTCCTGCCCCTGACAGCCCCACCCAGAACTCCCGACCCATCCAACCCTCCCCCGCCCCCCCCAGAACTCCTGACCCATCCAACCCTCCCCCTGCTCCCTGTCCCCTGACTGCTCCGATCCCTCTCCACACACACACTCCCTGACAGCCCCCACCGAACTCCTGACCCATCCAACCCTCCCCCCACCCCCTGGCAGTGCCCCCTGCCCAGAACTCCTGACCCATCCAACCCTCCCCCTGCTCCTTGACTGTCCCCCAGGACTCCCCTTACCACCATGCCACTCCAGCTGCTGGCTTCATGTGGATCCAACCAAACAAGCTGCCAAGCACACAGCCCCTCCCCTGCAGTGCTGCGATGTGACATGACGCCGAAGCAGGGGGAAGGGGGGCGGGGGAGGGACTCTGCCAGCTAGAGGCCAATGGGAGCAGCTAAATCAGGCCCAGGTGTCCAATCAGCTGCTCTGCACTCTGTGTGAGGGGAAGGGAGGGGAGGGAGGAAAAATCCTAGACAGCTGCACCGGCCCTGGGTGAACCCGACAGCCCGACCAGTGAGCCCACGTGGGCCGCATGCAGCCCGTGGGCCTCATGTTGTGCAGGCCTGTTGTAGACAGTATTTTTTCCTTAGATTCTTATATATTAGGTGGGTAAATTTAATTAATGGAGATTAATGCAACTCTATTTTCCTTATTCTTACAGTTGCTGAAGAACTGAACAGTAACTGACTACCCATGGTCATTTAGTGAGTTGGTGACCCTCAGTCCTTTGTTCTAACCATTGGAACACAATTAATGAGTAAGACAAGCAACCACAATAGCCAGCATAAAATATGCAATAGAAGACTGGGAAAGCAAGGAGATATACAGCTTGGAAAAAGCACATGGTCTTCCCTCTTTCCTCAGAATCTAGGGAGAACAGAACATTGTCTAAAGTGAATACAATCCATTTGTTGAAGTCCCATTGGTAACTAGGCAATGAGAGGCTCTGACAGATTTTACAATCCCTTAAAGGCTTGACACTTGTAACTTCTTCACTTGCTAGATCAGCCAATACCTTGAAGTATTACACAGGTGTAAAAGTACTTATACCAGACTTGCTGCTTTGTCAGGCTTCCTTGTAGCTTTCTAGGTCTACAAGATTGCAAGAGCCACTTGCTATAAATATATGGAGATATACCTATCTCATAGAACTGGAAGGGACCCTAAAGGGTCATGGAGTTGAGTCCAGCTCCCTGCCTTTGCTGGCAGGACCAAGTACTGATTTTACCCCAGATCTCCAAGTGGGCCCCTCAAGGATTGAACTCACAACCCTTGGTTTAGCAAGCTCAATGCTCAAACCACTGAGCTATCCTTCCCCTCAAGTGTAACATAGCCACAGGGCAGAAAGAGCCCATAAGACTTCTAATCTCCACATTCATATAGCAGCTCTACAGCTTTAATGAAAAATATAGGTCTCTTTTATAAAGACAGTTTAGCAAAGCAGACAAATTTACACCTAGATGAAGAGTAGCTTATGGGATTAGTGATTTCAATGACTGCTGACATTAATTTTCATAAGAAGAGTAGATTTACCAGTTTTTCACAGATCTTACTAATAAGACATTTTATGATGACTTGGGAGCTTCCAGAGCAGGAGCTGCTGAAACTTTGTACGGTGTATGTTTCACTGTTCCTTCCACTTCGCTGCTGACCTCTTTACTTTAAGAAATTAAGTCACCTAGCAAATGCTACATGAAAACAATGCAAAGGGACTAATATGAAGCAGTCACACAAGAAAATTAATTGTAAACTATCCAAGTTAAATGGAGACCATTAATAATGTGTTGAAAAGATGTATTTTTAAATTCCGATTCAAAATTTTGTCTTCAAGCAGAAATTTAGTCCTGAAATTATGACAATCTACATTTATAGATAATTCATTCATGGATAATTTTTTTAGGGCACAAAAATGTGGAATGAAATTTAATTTTGGAACTGACATGTGGGATGACATCTTTGGAAGATATATGAAAGCATGTCGGGGATGAGTTATGATGTGCTGAGTGTCAATACATCTTGCTTCATCCTCTAACCACTGGAAAAACGATAATAGCTCAGAGTTATAGGGCAAATATGTGAGCTGTGCACAGTTGTTTCACTTATGAAAAAAAGTCAATTTATAAAAACTTAAATATTACTAAGCATATGTACCTTTTTACTTTTTAAAGTGAAATAACTCCTTAATTATTTTTTTAATAGAAACATTAGGGACTGATTAAACTTATCCTGTCAAGAACATAAAATTGATACAAAGGAGAAATTAGTTACTAAATGAGAATTAAAGTCTATATTGGGACATATGGGGGAGTGGAAGTGGCTTTTTGCCAGTTTTCACTTCTTTGAGATATATGATATATAAGGAAAGCTTGAAATGTTTTAATCAAAACAAAACATCCCAAATAACAAACAACATGTTGTTGATATTGGAAACTCAAGTCTTGTATGCCCTTGAACCACAGAAAAGTAGAGTTGGAAGGGACCATAGAGAATAGTCTACGATAACTGGAGAATTAGGCCTTAATCTACACTAGAAAGAGTTTGCAGGCAAAACTGCTAGTGGAGATGCAGTTCACACCAGTACCCTGAACAAAAGCTGTCCTGGCTGTCATGGTTGAGGGGTGAGCCATACCTTCTATCCTTTTTTGTCCCTGAGGTGACAGGCCTAACATCCTCCACCTCTCTCAAGGATGGACCCATGCAGTTCAAACAACCTAGGACAGGATCTTTGGGTGACAGCTTCTCTGTTTACCAACTGTGTTAACATGACAGGCCCAGCTGTGTTTATCATCTGAAACCCCTTTTCTTCCAGGAGTATGTGACAGCAGCTGATTAAAGTGACTCAGAAACAGCCTCTTCAAAACCAAAGCATTATTTATTCACCCAAATATATATATAGCACACAGAGTAAAGGGTAAAAACAATAAAGGCTGATATACACATACCCTTCCCCTTATGTAAACCTTAATATTTCCTTGAAATTTCTGGTAAGTTCCATTCAGCCCAGTTATCTCTAGCTCTGGGCTGAAAGAAGTGGTTGTGCTGCTGTATCATGCTCTGTATGTCCCTCTAGGTACTGTGCTACAACACGGCCAGAGGGCAGCAGAAGAGGGTTAGAAGGAAGCCTTATTCCCTGTACAGGGAAAAAAGTTTGCTATAGACCAATTAGAGCACCTGAAGCCAATCACCTGATAAAAACCCCCTGCTTCAATCAGACAAGTGGAGGTGTTGGAGCAGAGAGCAGTTTGTAGGAGTTGGAGCAGAGCGGATTGGTGTTGGAGCAGAGCAAAGTTTGGAGAAGTGCTGCGGTGGGCTAAGAAGACCAAGACCCTAGGTAAAGGGACACCTGGCTTGTGCAGAGGGAGTGCAGGAAGCCCCCACAAGCTGAAGGGCAGGAGAGAGAAGTAGTCCAAGGGAAAGAAAAGACGGTTACTCACCTTTGTAACTGTTGTTCTTCGAGATGTGTAGCTCATATTCATGCCAGTTAGGTGTGTGTGCGCCGTGTGCACATTCGTCCGAAGATTTTTACCCTAGCAACACTCGGTGGGTCGGCTGGGCGCCCCCTGGAGTGGCGCCACTATGGTGCCGGATATATACCCCTGCCGACCCAGCCGCCCTTGAGTTCCTTCTTGCCAGCTACTCCGACAGAGGGGAAGGACGGCGGGTGTGGAATGGATATGAGCAACACATCTCGAAGAACAACAGTTACAAAGGTGAGTAACTGTCTTTTCTTCTTCGAGTGGCTTGTCATATCCATTCCAGTTAGGTGATTCCCAAGCCTTTTGTAGGCGGGGTCGGAGTGAAGAATATGGCAGATGTAAAACTGCTGAGCCAGAGGCTGCAGCATCTCTTGACTGTTGAACCAAGCATATGCGAAGCAAGGGTATGGACCGAGGACCATGGAGCTGCGCGATAGATCTCGTGGGTAGGTACACGGTCGCAGGCGGCAGATGACCTGAGCCCTGGTAGTGCATGGTGATGTGGCTTGGGAAATGTGAGCCAATCATAAACTGCGGGTGCACGCCCATCCCAAGATGAGATCCTCTCGGAGGAAACAAGTAGGGCCTTTCCTTCGGTCTGCTACTGCAACCGAGAGTTGGGGCATGTTACAAAATGGTTTGCCTGTCCGTCAACATAAATGCGAGCGCTCTGACAGACGTCCAGGGAGTGCAATTGTTGTCCCCATCTCGTTGAGTGTGTTAACAAGAAAGCTGAAACCACTTGGGAGGAAAGAGGGGTGTGTCGTATGAACCTTGTCTTTGTGAATCAGTGTATAGCAGAACACCATAAGAGCCTGAGTCAAGACTCGTCTCGCATGTTAATGGCTACGAGGAAAGTGTCTCAGAAGGTATAGCAGCGAGCAGGTCGCTAACGGTCGAATGGAGAGACATAGTCTGTTTAAACCAGTTGAGATCCCAGGTGGGGGCTGGGCGGCGTACCTAAGGGTGTATGCGCTTCAAGCCTTGAGAACCTCGAAACATTAGGTAGTGTGAGAACACAGAAGACCAACTTAGCCTGGGTGGAAAGTAGAGATGGCTGCAGTGTACCCTCAGCGATGACACCGCTAGGCACCTGCTGTTGTACGCCAGAGAGTAGTTCGGAATAGAGGGGATCGAGACTCAGCAGGGTTAAGATTAGCAGCCAGGTTGCAGGTGGAGGCTTGGGTAGCATACACCCGATAGTCCGTAGCAGCCAACGTGAGGTGAAGAGACTGCAGGTCGGGTGCGAAGGGGTCTGCATGGACTGGAGTTTGAGGTCTGTGAAGTGGCCGGGTAATTGGGCTAGGCTATTGAAGGACGAGCAAATGTAGGTATCGTGCTGCTGGCGCGCTTGGAAGTGATTGCATATGCGAGCGCCCTGCCTGCGAAGTTTGGCAGGACAATGAGCCAGGGGACAGGTGGGGCATAAAGCGGCGTTGGCCCTTCCCGAATGAGGACAGCGTCGCGATCCGGTCGGGGGCATTGGAGGAGCAGACCTCGGACATTTGGTCTGTTCTCGCAGGTAGCTGAACAAGGGTCATTATGTGGGAAAAAATCCCACTCTCTGAACAGAATGATCCTCGGGCGAGGCGATCACTCAGGTAGACAGGGAAGACCTGGCGATGCAGTCGAAGCGGCGAAGGGAAAGATCCTACCAGATTTACTGATGGGCTAGGGCCAAAAATCCGAGATGGATGGCTCCTGACAAAAGGAGGAGGACCATGCCCTCCTGCGTTGTTTATTGTGTTACCATGCGTTGAGTTGTCTGTAAACACTGAGACGCCTGACTAGTGCTGCTCGCGCTGACACGGCGGCGGACTGCTCTCATTTTGGCATTGGTGATGCGAATGCCGCTCCCGAGGACAAAGGCCTTAAGCTCGAAGGTTCTTGAGTGCTGAGACCGACGAGAGATAACGCATTAGTCGTCAGGACAGTGAGGCTGGGGTGAGAGGGAGTGCATCTCGCCACACCAGGGGGAGGTTAGCAATTCTAGGGAGCTAGGGTTGCTCGAGGGTGGGAACTATCGTGACATTGGGCCCTGTGGGCCGTCGCAGTTTGAGCTAAACTGGAGCGCAGAGGAGAGCCTTAGCGTATGTTGGTTACAAAGCAGGGCAGCCTGGACCCAGGAGACCGAGACAGTGCGAACCGGAGTCGTTGGGAAAGTTTGAGACTCGGTGATCGGTGCATTGCATGAGATAGAAACATTGCTGTGGGTTAAGCAGATCCGCTAGCTGGAGTCCGGATAGCGCTAGGAAGTGCTAACCTTGGTGGGAACGAGTGGATTATCCATAGGTATAATCAGGCAATAGAAATGTGATAGTCCCGTTGTGGATGCCACGCGCTTGAGTGACTTGTGTCTTGGAGTCTCTCAGATAGCCAATCGTCCAGTACGGAAAGATATCCGACATCGGGGAGGTGAGGGTGGCGACACGGCGCACACACTTGGTAATGCCCGTGGAGGCTGTAGAAAAAAAAAAAAAAAAAAAAAATAGCCAAAACAGCAAGGCGTAAACTGGACAGTACCGACGGTTGCTAGAAAGCGAAGTATCTCCTGTGCGTCGGGACGGCAATGTGAAAGTACGTGGTCGTCTATAACGGAGGCGGGCATACCAGTCTCAAGGATCTAACGGACCAGGATAATCGACGGTTTTTTTATCCCCAGTGATTACTGTGAAACTCAACCTTATCATAACTGGCTGAGTCCTCGCTAGGTCTGGAGAGGTTCTAGGAGGCTGCGTATGGTTTGGGATTAGGGATACGGGAGTAATTCCCCTTCATTTCACAGGCGTTGTAGGCTGGTAAGAGGACTTGTGCCCGCGAGGAGTCCGTGAAGAGGGACAGGGTTGGAACAAATTAGAGGTGGTACCCATACTCCACCATGTGTAGGGGACAGCGAACTGAAGTTAACTGGGACCATGCCAAGAGGAAGTAGGAGTGGGATCCCACCTGTAACCGGTACGCCGCCCTCGGGCGCACCTTCGAAAGTTCGTCTTTGGTCCCGGTCGTGATTGCGAGGGACCTCGATCTTGGCCCTCTAGGGGTGCTGACGGTCGTCTGCGACCGCCTCCGCTATGCCGTCTGCCGAAGACCTATCTGTGGTTAGGCACAGAGTGTGGCGGTGTGGCTGGGGACGGAAAGGCCTGCAGTAGGTCATCGGCGTATGCATGCCAAGAGAAACCACATTAAGACCCTGCAGCCTGGGGTTGATTTCCCCGCAAAGAGGCCTTTACCAACAAATGGTAAGTCGTGAAAGGCCGGAGGTTTGAAACCTGAAGCCATGAGATGCTCCTCATGGTAACGAGGCCCGGAGGAAAGCTCTGGCCGCCTTTTTTTCCCTTCCTCCAAGAGGGCAGTGAACTCTTGGCCGGAGTTATGGTGGAGAAGTTCCATAAATTTATTCACCGTTATCCAGGTGTTATGATTATAGTGGCAAAGCAGGGCTTATTGATTTGCCACGCAGGGCTATAAGGCCCTTGCAGAATACACCTTGCGGCTGAGTAGGGTCATTCGCCTAGCCCCCTTCGATTTCGAGGCTGGTGCCTGTTGGGCATGCCGTTCCCTTTCTTAACCAACTGAGTGGCTAGTGAGCAGAGAGGAGGACGGACAGACAAGTAGTCGTACCCTCCATAGAGTATCGGCATTCACCTGGATGGTCCGAATGAATGGGTAGGACCCCTCTAGTGGGGCAACCGCCGATAGAAGGTCCACTACTGGGTCCCTTACCTCCAGGACCTCCTGCACCTGGAGGTCCGCACTGAATGCTACCCTCCATAGGAGGTCCTGATGGGCTCTCAAGTTGTTGGTGGGCACACCAGAATCGCTGTCCTGAGCATAAGAGCTGTCCACGTGAGAAGACACTGATGCGTGTCCGGATGGCCATGGAGGTGCTGAAAAATCATGGGCAGAGTCTCTGACTCTACCAGACCTTGCCCAACTCGGCACCTGGGACCGGTACCGGAAGGCACACCGGTACCTGGAACGAGATCCAGACCTGCGACCAGAGCGGTGCCGGGAGGTCGACCGAGATCTCGAGGTTGGGAGCGGCTATGGGAGTCACAGTGCCTGTAGCGGTGCTGGGAGCCGGAACGGTGCCGAGATTATCGGGTCAGTGAACGGGACACCGACCTGTGTGGTGAGTGCGACCGGTGCCAAGGAGAGCAGCGTCTGGACTGCAAGTGGCGTCCGGAGCGGGAGTGCCGACGGGACTTGGTGCGTCTGAGGGACCGTGATCATGAACGGTGCCGCCCTGCTGCGCCGACAGAGGATGGTCGTATCAAGGAGGCTTGCCAAGAGACTGTATTACCCGCACCGGTGGTGCCGGGGGTTCAGGCAGCATCCACTCAGTCACGGCAATGAGATCCCTCGTCGTTGGAAATGTCTCCGGCGTGGAGGGAACAGTAAAAGCTCGACCACAGTGCATACCAGGGAGCTGTCAGGCACCGGATTCGACGGCCCTTGTGGGACCGGGATCGACGGTGCTGACGTCGCCAGTCCTCAGCAGGTGTTGGTGCTGGGCGATCCAGCTTAGACAGGCTCTCTGTCTGCGGTGCAGTTTGCACGGGAGCAGTAGGAGTAGGGAGCTCGACCACGGCGTGCACCGGGGAGCAGTCAGGCACTGGATTCGACGGCCCTTGTGGGACCGGGATCGACGGTGCCGACGTTGTCGGTGCCGCGACAGGTGTCGGTGCCGGGCAATCCGACTTAGACTAGCTCTCTGGCTGCGGTGCAGTTGGCACGGAAGCAGCAGGAGCAGGAAGCTCAACCACGGCGCATGCAAGGGAACAGGCAGGCACTGGATTCAACGGCCCCGCGGGACCGGAATCAATGGTGCCGGTGTCATCAGTGCCTCTGCAGGTGTTGGTGCCGGGCGATCCGACTTAAACGAGCTCTCTGGCTGCGGTGCAGTTGGCACAGAAGCAGCAGGAGCAGGGAGCTCAACCACGGCGCGCGCCGGGGAGCTGTCAGGCACTAGTAGGAGGAATCGTGGGCTTCCTCAACCTCAGAGAAAGGGGTGTTTGGTCGTTGGACAGTTGGAGCGCAGCTTAGCGACCTCCGCTTCCCTAGCTATTCGTAGGTCTTGTTGTATATGTGTGTTTGGTCGTTGGACAGTTGGAGCGCAGCTTAGCGACCTCCGCTTCCCTAGCTATTCGTAGGTCTTGTTGTATATGT
>NC_133784.1:23057593-23087306 GCF_003597395.2 Chelonoidis abingdonii
GGGTGGTAAGAAGGAACTGAAGGGCAGCTGGGTCGGCAGGGGTATATATCCGGCGCCATAGCGGCACCACTCAAGGGGGCGCCCTGCCGACCCACCGAGTGTTGCTAGGGTAAAAATCTTCTGATGAACGTGCACGCGGCGTGCACACACCTAACTGGAATGGATATGAGCAAGCACTCGAAGAAGAACTGCTAGTTCAAGTGGTTTACCACTATCCCTAGGGCCCCTGGGCTGGGACCAAGAGTAGATGTGGGCCCAGGTCCCTCCCTCTTCACTCACCTCCTCTAGGACACTAGTGGGGCAGTTAATATCCCAGTTCAGAGGCAAGAAACAGTGCCCTGAACCCCCCCACAAGAAAAGAAAGTAGTGCTGGCAATTTCCCACAGTACATATACACTGCATGCTTCTTTCAGCACTATGCAGAGTACATACATGCATAGTCCCCCCAGCACGGGGTGGGCAAACTTTTTGGCCTGAGGGCCACATCAGGGTTGCAAAATGGTATGGAGGGCTGAATAGGGAAGGCTGTGCCTCCCCAAACAGCCTGGCCTCTGCCCCCTACCTGTCCCCTCCCACTTCCCGCCCCCTGATTGCCCCCCTCAGAACTCCCAACCCATCCAACCCACCCTGCACCTTGTCCCCTGACTGCCCTCTCCTGGGATCCCCTGCCCCAACTGCCCACTTGGTACCTCCCCCATCTGACCCCCCACAGCCCCATTCAGAATGTGGCCCTGCGAACATGGGTGGAGGATTCAGGAGGAGTAGGGGCAGCAGGAGAGAAGTGGCGGTTTTCCCTTCAAAGTGCCGCTTCTCTCTGGCTGGCTGCACCGCCGCCTGGTGCACCTCCTGAGTCCTCCACCCATGTTTGCAGTGCTCCTGCCACCTGCACCTCCCGCCTAGTCCCCTGAGGCTGCGGGTGAGCCTTCCTCCCTGCTCTACCCTGCCCCCCCTGCGGGGGGATGGTGCTGGTGCTGAGCTGCTTGGTGGCACAGTGAGCTGAGGCTGCAGGAGAGGGGGAACAGCAGGGAAGGAGCCATGGGCTAGCCTTCCTGGCCAGGAGCTCAGAAGTCGGGCAAGACGGTACCACAGGCCGTACTTTGCCTACCTCTGCCCTAGCATAAGTATAAATAGCAGTGTAGATGGGGAGGCACAACATAGGTGAATAAAGACATGCCTGAAGAATTATGTGAATACCTTACATACTCTCTGCTTGCCCAAGTCATGCCCCTCTGTTTGCACTGCTATTTTGAGCAGTGTAGTGTCCCGCTGCCTCCCCACTGCTGGAGCCTTTACTGTCTGCAGGAAAAGACTCCCTCAGCCAGGCAAGGCTCTGACATTGGGAGGCAGCAGGGAAAGCCTTGGGCAGCTCCCCAGCTTTCCCTGCCACAGGGCTCAGCCTTTCACAGCTGCCTCAACCTCCCAGAGCCTTTCCTTACCACAGTGAAAGGCTCTGGCAGCGGGAAGCTGCTGAAGCTTTTCCCTGCTGTCTCCCCTCACCAGACTCTTTCACCACCTGCTTTTCACTTTGGCACATAGCTCTCACATACCATACATGCCGCCACTACTGGCGTGTAGTATAGATGTAGGCTCATCTCCCCCTTTCTTTTTTCTAGGCCTGGAGTCCTTTAATGATCTAGTACCTCTTTGATCCTAGGCTCAGGCCTAGGAAGGATAAATCTTGCTAGCAGTGGCATAGCAAGGTCTGAGAGGGCCCTGGTCCAAGAATAGATAAGAGGTCTCCTTTCCGGTTCCAAAATCTAAAGTTTTGCTTACCTTTATCATCTTGGAAAATCATAATTTATCCATCATATCCATAAACACACAGTCTGCATATTGTTCCATCACAAGATAAAGCATCCATATACAAAACCTAAGTATCATTTTACTAGTAATTGAAAATCTACACAATAGCAATCATGAGGCTTCACACATAAGAACAGCCACACTGGGTCAGACCAAAGGTTCATCAAGCCCAGTATCCTGTCCTCTGACAGCAGCCAATGGCAGATGCCCCAAAGGGAATGAACAGACAGGTTATCATCAAGTGATTCATGTTTATGTTGTATCAACAAGTTCCTCCAAGTCAATTCTGCAAGCAATGTCATGTTCTATTGATAAGGTATTTAGCCCAACAAGTCTTTGTTGTAACATTGATGTCCACATGTATATTTGTATCAACTTGAGCTTTGAGAAGCTTTGCTCACCACTGGCCACAGAATATCACTGGTGGAAGGGACCTCAGGAGGTTATCTAGTCCAACCCCCTGCTCAAAGCAGGACCAAACCCCAGACAGATTTTTGCCCCATATCCTTCAATGGTCCCCTCAAACATTGAACTCACAACCCTGGGTTTAGCAGGCTAATACTCAAACCACTGAGCTATCCCTGAAGCATAACAAGAGGATGCCAAGAGCAATAACTGTGTTGGTGACACTGTCAGTTTATTTGTGCATATGAGGTTCAGTACATCTTGCGATGATGCACTCTTTTGGACTCGTCATGCAATAGTTCGCAATTCATTGCACAAGTCAAAGAAATCAGTATCTTTGGATTCACCGTGTTGCAAAGCTTGCTCCAGATTCAAGCAACGTTCCATAATTTGCTTTGGTGTTGTATTTTGCAAACTGTAAACATCATATAGGAAGCCAAATACTGAACTAATTTGCTGCATCAATGTGTATCTTTCTTCAACTGAATGTATTGCTGCATTGATGACTGCAAAGTAAAAGTTCACTTTGAATTTTTCTTTCAGATTATAAATAGGTTTGTCATCTGCTTCATATGTGAACTACTTCCTCTTTTTCCTAATACGGATTGGATCTGGTTCAAAAAGTGCCGGTACATCCAACTCCTCCACAAGTTCACCTGCATCCACCAATGTTTTCTCAAAGTCTGCGTCACTTCTGCAGCCTTCAAGAAACTTCTTGGTTTCTCCAAGTTGATTAATGGCGTCACTTATGTCAAATTATTTCACCTAAAGTTGTTTGCTAGTCATGTTGATCTCAAACAATATGTCATAACATACAACAAGAGAAACAAGAAACTTGAAATAGAAATGGCTTTTGCAAGATCCTTTGCATCAACTCGTGACGTATTGCCAGATGATCCTGTTAGAATAGTGTCTTCATAGATGTCTATCAGAGCATCACAGATGTCACCAAGCTGAAAGCGAAGAGGTTTCAAGGCATCAATTCGACTTTCCCATCTTGTTTCACTCAATGGTTTAACTGTGAGATTAGATATGTGGTGTGTTAGAACTTCCCAAGTGATGTGTAGAAGCTGAGAAATACACATACACATGTTGAACTAAATCAAAGAAGGCAGTTGCCTCCAAGCAACACTTTGCAGCATCATTAACCAAATTCAATGAATGTGCACTGCAAGGAACGAAAAAGGCTCGTGGATTAATATCCAAAATTCTTCACTGGACACCATTTTCTTTCCCTTTCATATTGCTCCCATTATTGCACCCTTGTCCACACAATTTTTCTATAGACAGTGACATCTCTTCTAACTGCACTGACAGCACAGTTCAGCCCCAGCTAGGGTGACCAGACAGCAAATATGAAAAATCGGGATGGGGGTTGGGAGTAATAGGAACCTAGATAAGAAAAAGGCCCAAAAATCAGGACTGTCTCTATAAAATCGGGACATCTGGTCACCCTAGCCCCAGCATCCTAGCATCTGCTTGTGCTGCAAAATACTTTTCGATCATTCTAGATTGTACACCAGATACAGGCTATATTGAACAAATGACCATAATCATTCGGTTTGTGGATAGGCCTACTTCAGTGCAGGATTGTGCCCAGACTAGGAAGGCATCCAGTTTGTTAAAGAAACTTATTGATGCTAGGATTTTTTGTTTGATGGCATTGGATAGAAGCTGAATAAGTTCATTCAGTGAATTACCAAGCAAAATAAAATAAAATATGCAGGTCTAAGCCTAGCACAGTAATAAAACTGAATACAGATAAAATCTTACCCTCAAAGATGTTTCAATAAGTTAAGGCTATATAGTCTTAAACCCCCGACCCCAAGCTGCTCCACTCTCCTTCTGGCTGTTGCTGTGCAATCTACTATAAGACAGAGGAGCTAGTACTGTAATAATGTACCTACCAACACAGCAATCTGTACAGTTATTGATTCACAATCAAAGGACTTCACATGGCAGAAGTCAGAGAGCAATTGGGACTTCCCTGGTTTTCTAAATGGCAGGAGACAGGAGTCGGACAGCAATTCACTGGTAGCATGGTTCTTATCACTTCCTCCTCCCTATAGTCTGTGATCTAATCAAAGAACTTCGCTGGCTTCCTAAATGGCAGTAGTTGGAGAGCAATTCATTGGCAGCGTGATTCTTATCACCTCCCTGTAGTCTGTGATCTAATCAAAGGACTCCCCTAATCACTGGCTTTGTAAATGGCAGGAGAGCAATTCATTGGGAGTTTAGTTCTTATCTACATCCTCCCTACGGTCTGCGATCTGCAGCCTGAGCCTGTGTCTATTTTTAGGCATCGGCTTTTTAGTGCCCCCAGATCTCGTCGCCCTACGCAGTGCCTAACTTGCCTAGTGCTTCCACCGGCCCTGGTCGGAAGCCACAGAGGGACAAAGGATTCCCGCCTTATGTAAAATATATATATATATATATATAAGTAGGTGAAACAGAACAAACGAGCGGTCATCATGAGAAATCCCCTAGCTACCACCTGAACTGGAACAAGGGCTGTACCAGGGTAAAGGATTGTGCCCAGACTAGGAAGGCATCCAGTTTGTTAAAGAAACTTATTGAAACATCTTTGAGGGTAAGATTTTATCTGTATTCAGTTTTATTACTGTGCTAGGCTTAGACCTGCATATTCTATTTTATTTTGCTTGGTAATTCACTTTGTTCTGTCTGCTATTACTTTCTGTATTTAATAAAATGATTTTTTACTTATTAACTAACCCAGAATATATATTAATACCTGGCGGGGGAGGGAGGCAAACAGCTGTGCATATCTCTCTATCAGTGTTGTAGAGGGTGAACAATTTATGAGTTTACCCTGTATAAGCGTTATACAGGATAAAATGGATTTATTTAGGGGTTTGGACCCCATTGGGAGTTAGGCATCTGAGTGTTGAAGACAAGAACACATCTTAAGTCGCTTTCAGTTAAGTCTGCAGCTTTGGGGCACGTGGTTCAGACCCTGGGTCTGTGTTGGAGCAGACTGGCATGTCTGGCTCAATAAGACAGGGTGCTAGAGTCCCAGGCTGGCAGGGAAAGTAGGGGCACAAGCAGTCTTGGCACATCAGTTGGCAGCCCCAACGGGGTTTCTGTGATCTAACCCATCACACCTTTCACCAATAAAAAAAATACTACCTTTTCTCTCTCATATCCTGGGACCAACATGGCTACAACATCACTGCAAATATCATAGAAATGTTACCTGACCTAGATAAAAAGCCAGCCCTCACCAACAACTGTAACATTTTCTAAGTACCTCCAATATATACACACTTTTCAGATGCAGTATGATTGTACCTCATATGGTATAAGATTCACTGGTATGCTCCAGCTACTTTTGGGCCACTCCATAAACCAAATTTACCTGGCTGATTAGACCAGGTTGCCAATAGTTTTCCATTGTCAAAATGTTGCATAGGAACCATAGTGAATCAGTGAATCTAGCCCAGTTAGGAGAAACACATTCTAACACAGTAGAGAGATTAATTCTAATCAGGGGCTGATCCCCATCTGCCTTTTGCAACCTCCCCTGGCCTCCTCCTCCATCCCCTGGGATCAGGGCCACATCCCACACAGCCCCTCCCTGGAGCCTCTCAGCTCAACCACTTCAGGACTCAGCCCCCTGACCCTCTATACTCTGTACCCCCAGCCTGCACTCCACACCGTCAGCCCACCCCCACATGCAGTAGACCCCCAGTCCACATTTTGCACCTTCCTGGATGAGCTCCTCACTGCTGAAGCAGTGGCCACAGTGCAAGTTCAGGTTAGTGATGGTCAGGGACTGCCTGGGTGGCAGGGACCACAGGGACAGAAAAGCTTCAAAAACAAATACCAACGAGAAACTGCTGAACCTGAATTAATATGCAAACTAGATACCATTAATTTGGGCTTGACTAGACTGGGAGTGGCTGGGTCATTACACAAACTGAATCTATTTCCCCATGTCAAGTATCCCCACATCTTTTGGTCAACTGTCTGAAATGGGCCATCTTGATTACCACTACAAAAGTTTTTTTTCTTCTGCTGATAATAGCTCATCTTAATTAATTAGCCTCTTAGAGTTGGTATGGCAACTTCCACCTTTTCATGTTCTCCGTATGTATATTGTGACAGACCCAGGCCAGTGGGGTACAGGAGTATGGTAGAGGACAAATATACTGGTCACTGGGTGAGTAGTTTTCTGTTCCCTGAGTGACCAGAGCAGGGGCTGCACTAGAGTAATCAGGAACCTGCTAGAACCAATTAAGGCAGACAGGCTGATTAGAACACCTGCAGCCAATCAAGGCAGGCTAATCAGGGCACCTGGGTTTTAAAAGGAGCTCTCTCCAGTCAGATGGGGAGGAGCCAGAGGAGAGGAAGTGCGTGTGAGGAGCTGGGAGCAAGAGGCGCAAGGAGCTGAGAGTGAGAGGCTGTGCTGCTGGAGGACTAAGGAGTACAAGCATTATCAGACACCAGGAGGAAGGTCCTGTGGTGAGGATAAAGAAGGTGTTTGGAGGAGGCCTTGGGGAAGTAGCCCAGGGAGGTGTAGCTGTCACACGAGGCACTATAGACAGCTGGAAATCCATAAGGCCCTGGGCTGGAACCCAGAGTAGAGTGCAGGCCCGGGTTCCCCCCAAACCTCCCAACTCCTGATCAGACACAGGAGAAGCTGATCCGGACTGTGGGCAAGATCACTGAGGTGAGCAAATCTGCCAATAAGCGCAGGACCCGCCAAGGTAGAAGAGGAACTTTGTCACACCTCTTACTCTTAAAGAGGATCTCTGCAAAAAAAGGTAGAGGTACATAAGAGTGGCAGTGTAGGGAAGGTTGAACTGCTGTTATCCATGTTGTTCTGAGGGTACAGGACTTTAGTTTACAGAGCTGAACTGTTCCTTTCACCAGCATTAAACTTACTTTTGAGAAAAAGAGTGTTTTCTTTGTACTTTTTATCTCAAGATACTACAGACTTGTATCTGTGCCCCATGTCAGTGTTGATATCTATTGTCTAAATAAAAGCTTCTCTCTGTATTGTGTGACACTGTACTGGTAAATTTAATAATTCAGCAGATTTCATACAGCCTATGCAGTACATTTAGAATTGTTCAATTTAGATACAATTTTAAAGCTTTTCCACCCACTGCATGATGAGCAAGAAACTCCTTTGCCATTTCTATGGCCCCAAGCTGTCCAGCAATAGCATAAGGAGAAAAAGTACTTTCTCAGAGAACACTCTTGGTCATTTTCTTTTTTATTGAATGAAAATAGCTGTCTATCCTGATAAAGCTAGGAACTTCAAATCAACTTTACATTCTCACATCCTTTAACCTGATAAATTGGATAGTGCTACAATTCTGGGTAACATTGGCTTCCATGAATGTGTCCAACTCCCTCTTGAATTGATTTTTTTTTTATTTTTTTTTGGTTTAAATCTATTGCTGACTCTGGCAGCTTGTTCCATGCCAGCCATCGTTTCTGTTAAGAAACCTGGGCCAAATTTCTTATACCGTAGTTCCTCATTAATTTCATTTCATGTTTTTGAAATTATATTTCTCTCAGTTAACTGGCATAAATCCATTCCTCTCCTTTCACAGGTCCCTTTCTTCCTAAACTACTAAAGCCGAATCTAGCTGGCCTTTCTTTGTAATTCTTACTCCAGAACGTCAAATAAATTTGATCTTTAATATACCTTTCTATTCTAAGAAAGATCATCCCTATGATAAATGAACTGAACACCAGACAATATTTGCAACATGATATCATTTACATAACACAAGAATACAACTGCCAATTTATGCCTCTTTATCTACATCACAAGATTTTGTTTGCTTTCTCTGAAACATGCAAACATTGAGCAGATGGTTTTAACATATTACTCACAAGCAGCCGCATGTTACTTGCCTACCCTACATTCTGTATTGTGACTCGTCTTAGAAAAGCACATGCAAGTTAGAGCAGCCCTTAGCCTACTCTACCTTATTCCAGAGGACCTGTTTAAGATAAACTGGCCGAAAACCTAGATATCACAAAGGTGGCCTAAAGCCATTTTTGCACCAACCACCCTTTTAAGTTGCACTGTATACTTTTTGGCCAAAGCCAAGGATCTGGTTCTAGCTAGTTAATTTTAGGCATCTAAGTTTGAAAATTTAGACCTAAATACATTCATCATTAATAAACTTTTCACAGTTTTCTTTGGGCATTTTACTAGTGATCAAATATATTTCTATTTAAATAAGAAGTCCTTCTTTGCAGTCCAAATTTCCTTTTTCGTTGGTTGCTTCCATAGTAAATTCACAATGCTGAATGTTTCACACACAGCATTAGGCTATAATGTCAAACACTGTGGGGGCAGAAGTAAAATGAAGACACTACCCAGCTAGGCAAATAGCAATGAAGGAGTGTTACAAGAGGAAAAGCATTCAGGCAATATACTTGCAATAAGAAAAAGGAATTTTAAAGCCAAAAGGTTCTGTCAGATGAGGAAAAAGGGGAAGAGAGTAATAGGACTGTGGAAGAGAGGACAAAAAGGAAAACTGAAAGCAGGAATAAGAAAAAAGTGAGATCGGTTTAAGGAAAATGGAAAAGAAAACCAATGGAGATAAAGTAAAAGAAGCAAAGAATTAAAGACAAAAAGGTCATGCAGAAATATAAAAATACAGGCAACCAAGAAAAGTAAGATAAAAATGATTTATACAGTTAGATTTATTAGTTTTTACTTCATTTTAAAAAAAATAGTTTTATGGGTATATAATTAAAATGTATTATTAATGAAGTAAATCTTTTCATGGTTTATGTAATGAGCTTATAACTGTGGAGCTGTGGTATTATATCCTCTTTGCAAGGTTGTTATATGACTGTAGGATTAAGAAGCAGGAAAAACTGGATTGTGAGAGGAACAATCTTATTCAGACATAAATCTTTAACAACAACAAGTCAGGCTCTAAAAGAATGGTAAGATAAACTGAATTTTTGTACAACCATTCTGCTTTGCACACCTGTACAATCCCTATTTAAATATTATATACCTTTCAGTCTTGTTTACATTTCCTATATTCTCCACCTAAAAAAGCTTATCTGGCCCAATGCTGAGCAGCTCGGTTATGGCAGTTGTATGCTGTGAGGGTATGTCTACAGCATACCTGGGCTCGCGGAGCTTGGGCTAAGGGACTGTTTAACTGCAGTGTAGGCATTCGGGCTTGGACTGGAGCCTGAGCTCTGGGACACTCCCTCCTTGCAGGGTCCGAGAGCCCAGACTCCAGTCCAAGCCTGAACATCTACACATGACAATTAAACAGCCCCTTAGCCTGAGTCCCACAACCCCGAGTCAGCTGACACAGGCCAGCCATGGTTATTTAATTGCAGTGTAGACATACCCTGAGACTAGCTAAAGCTGTCAGGCTCCATCCAAACCAGAAGCATGAAACAAACTTTTGCTCTATTCAGGCCACAGTTCCTTCCCCTGTGTCTATGCACACTTCTCCCCTGGCTGCAAAGGGGAAGCGTTCTCCCACCCTCAGCCCCAGACAACTCCTAAACAGTAGAAGGTGCCCACATTAGATCTCAGCCCAAACTGCTACTTTTGCCTCAAGACTGTTTCCTACACCTACTTCCACCACAAATTCACCTCTTTCACTCTTTAATCAAGAGTTTACAAGAAATCCTTTATCACATAGTTTCTTCCCATTGTCCCACCCACACCTTCCTCTACACTGGGAGCACCACCCTGACTGCTGATATGAGGCCTTTAGACTGTTCTAACTTATGCTGAGGGGATCAGTCCATAATATGCCAGTTCCAGGATTGGGGAGTGCAATGGTGGCTGAGAACACTGCGAATCTTCCATAAAGGCATAAAGAGTATTGTTAAGCCTGAACTTCCTGTAGTATATGAGGAAGAAAGGTACAGCCCAACTGTCTCAGAGTGGGGAAAAGGTCATGATCCAGAAACAGAATATTGTTCTATTAAAAGGCTTGCAGGGTGCGTGTAACACAAGAATAAGGTAACATTCAATGAAATAAAAAGTAGGAAATTCAAAACCAATAAGGGGAAATGTTTTTTCATACAACATGTAGTTAAACGGTAGAATTGATCACTAGACAAAGTTGTTGAGACCAAGAAATCAGCAAAATGCAAAAAGCAATTGGATATTTATATGGATATCAAGAACATCCAGAGTTGTTGTTTTTAATGAAAATATAACTTTTGGAACGGATATTAACTTTGTACTTCAGGGCTTAAGACAATCACTAACTAACAGAAATCAGGATGAGACCTATATGTGGGTCAGATTATTGAACATATGCCTGCTGAAAGATTCTTATCTCTGGTTCTGACCAGTTGTAAACCGACTACAGGACCAGATGGACTGCTTGACTAGATGGACTGCCGAACACAGAAATTTTATGTCCCTGTGTGTGTTAAGTTAAACTTAAAAGACCTGGGAGGATGCACTCAAAAGAGTAATGATGGAGCAAAACAGGTTGACAAGCTCACTCGTTTCACTCTTTAAATGCAATTAAAAAAAAAGAGAGGAATAGATAGATAATGAGATATACACCTTTCACCTTTAGGTCACTGGACTGAATCCTCCCCAAGTTGATAGTGACTGGAAGTTGGTACCATCTAGTGGCAACTGATGACCTATAGTATTTGCAATGGATTGGTAGTGTCAGTCTAACTCCTAGCACACAGATATCCACATCATAAAATCTCCACCAAACTGGCCAGTTTGATAGTCTGGGCAGACACATAAGAATGGTCAGGCTGGGTCAGTCCAAAGATTCATCTAGCCCAGTACGTGTTTTCCAACAGTGGTCAATGCCAGGTGCCCCAGAGGGAATGAATAGAACAAGTAATCTTCATGAGATCCATCCCGTTGCCCATTCCCAGCCTCTGGCAATACAGAGGCTAGGGGACACCCATCCGCTGCCCCATGGCTAATAGCCATTGATGGACCTATCTCCATTGAATTTATCTAGTTCTTTTTGAACCCTGTTATAGTCTGGCTCACAACATCTCTGGCAAGGAGTTCCACAGGTTGACTTACACTGTGTGAAAATTACTTCTTTTTTTTTGTTTTAAACCTCTGTACATGCCCTTCTTGTCTTATAATCTTGTTAATTATTCTTATTCTTTTCTATTCTCCTGTTGAAATTCTCTTAATTCTTGTTGTTATGAGACAGAGTAAATACACTAATCCTTATTTACTTTCTCCACATCAGTCAGAGTTATAGATCCTAATCATATCCCCTCTTACGTAGTTCTTATTTCCAAGCTGAAAAGTCCCAGTCTACTAATCTCTCATCATATGGCAGCTATTCCATACCTCTAATAATTTTTGTTGCCCTTTTCTGAACCTTTTCCAATTCCAATATATCTTTTTTGAGATGGCATGATCACATCTGCACATAGTATTCAAGATGTGGGCATATCATGGATTTATATAGAGGCTATATGATATTTTCTGTCTTATTATCTATACCTTTCTTAATGATTCCCAACATTCTATTAGCTGTTTTGACTGCCGCTGCACACTGATTGGATGTTTTCGGAGAACTGTCCACAATGACTCCAAGATCTCTTTCTTGAGTGGTAACAGGTAATTTAGACCTCATCATTTTATATGTATAGTTGGGATTATGTTTTCCAATGTGCATTACTTTGCATTTATCAGCACTGAATTTCATCTGCCATTTTATTGCCCAGTCATCCAGTTTTGAGAGATCCTTTTGTAGCTCTTCGCAGTCTGCCTGGGACGTAACTATCTCGAGTAGACCAAGAACCATATCACACTCTTGCCCCAGAATGGCCCCTTATGGCCAGAGTTGAAGCTGGCTAGTGACCTTAAGGCCATGCAAATGTACATAGCCACTCTTCCTGACCCAGGTGCATATGGCTAACGCAGCACGCAGAGTGCTTATTTCCCAATAGCAGTTCTGTCTGATTCTCCAGTCAATGGGGCCAAATAATTTACCCATCTCTCTCCATGGAAAAGTTCACTTCATGCACAACCTTCTGGCTGCCTGGTCCATTCAGGGAATTAATTGAAGCTGTAAAGCTGCAGCCTGAAGAGTGGGATTATGGTGGGTGTGGAAACAACATATAGACAAGAATTGGCTATTCTGGGTATGCAAAAGTGGGAGCACGTGGTCATAGGTAGGGAGGATCTAGCTAGGTCATTCCATGTATTACTAGTACTTCACATAGGACTCTGAAAAGAAACCTGTGGGAGCTCTGTTGAAGCACAGAAGTAGCTGGCTGTGTAGGGAAGTGCCTAACATGCTTTATCTGATTTGTGGTTAAATAGAGGACTTCAGTTCCCAGCACTGTCAATTCAACATCTTTCATAAGTAAAAAAATCAATTTAAAATTTAGAAAAAAAATTAAATAATTGTGAAGTCTCAGGGATAATCTGTACCATGTTAAACAATGACATTTATGAGGGTTACTGCGATGTGAAAGGAATATAAATATCCTATAATATAGACTATATAAAATGTAAGTCAAAAGAAACAGCGTAGACCACAAGAGAAATGACAACACTGGAGGCTATGACACATACTTCTAAGTACAGTATAAGCATCAATTCAATGACGGTAGCCCACATAGGGAGTAGAAAACAATAAAATCCACCAGTAAAATAGTGAGGATTCCATCAGGATACTACATCTGACCCTGCAACTTTTGTATTTTTTACTTCAACATTGTATAGTGCTTTAGAAAAAAAAAGTAAACAAACAAACAAAAAACAACCAAAGTCTCAATGTACATTTAGGATAAGGCTATTTTTAAACAGAGTGTACAATTCTGCATGTGAAATTTTAAATTCTAAATCCTGATACTTTAGAAGAGAAAGATAGAATACTTCATCTTGTACTACTGGTGGTGTCTCTGCTAAATGAGGAAGAAGACATTAACATTCTTATCTTCAAATATAGCTTCCTTTTGGGATTCACAACTTTCTAATAGATACATAAACTGCTGATAGACTGAAAGGAAGGTATACAGTTTAAAATATACAGTTATACTACGGTTCCTGAAGTTATATCATGCCATTATAAACACAGACAATGTTTTAGGGCCAGATTTTCAAAGATATTTAGGTGTCTAAAGATGCAGGTAGGAGGCTAGTGGGATTTTTCAAAGCTGCCTAACTCCCGTTGGATGTATGCACCTAGGCACTTTTTAAAGTTCCAAGTGCCTAAGTTCCAAAGGGAGTTAGGCAGTTTTCAAAAATACCACTAGGCTCCTATGTGGACCTTTAGGCATATAAATATCTTTTAAAAATCTGGCCCTTAGTTACTAATATAGACGAATAGCCTTTTGTCCTGGAGTGGGCACAGTGCACAAGAACACAAAACTGAATCTAAACAAAAGGTATTTCAAAAGACATGCCTGACTGAAGGAGAAGTGCACCAATGACTGAATCTGCTTTAATGGAAGCTGACATGAGCTATTGCACATTTTATCATTTTCTGTTATTTAAAGAGGTGATGACTGTGAGAAGTGATGAATATTTTCTCACTTGTTTCAGAGACCAAGTTGTCCAGAAGAAATTTAATGTTTGCCAATTTTCATTATCCTTATTGGATGCTGTAGGACCATCAGCTGTTAAGGAGTACAAAAGCCTTACTTTGTTTGACACCTAAACCTCTGACCCAACACAATATCCATCCATCATTTCTCCTACAGCTAGTGTTAACAAAGCCCTTCAACAACAAATGCATGGTATAGCTTGTACAGACTGATAGTACAAGCGGATTTAAATCCCACAGAGATCTACTAAAGAATTCCAGAACGGCAAGCAAATCACTTCGAAAATAATCTGAATTTACAGCCATAATTCCCAAACTTAACATACATTTTAATCTCTATTAATGCTCCTAAAACAAGAAAGCACCTTCAACCTTGAAAATCTGAGTATTTTACCTTTTCAAATTAAAAATATTTCAGACTGTAAACCTCTGAAAGCAACAGCTAAAATACTAATCCTTGTTATTGCAAAATAATCTTTTGGGGCGAAAGAACAGCTCGCGGTTGCTTTTAAGGCAATTAAACCTACCAGCATGTTTTCAAAAAGTCTGTCACTCAAACACCAGTATGGAACAGAATTTGAATACTGATGGGAATGTGCAGGTAGAAGAAAGTCTTGGGTCAGGTGTATGTGGGTATTTATTTACTAATCTGATTAGCATCTTTCAAAGGATGAAGGTAAACTACTAGTGGACCTCCCGTGCAAAGTGACAGTCTATGAAGAATCCCAGCACACTGAGAAAATAACTGCCAATGTTCTCTATTTAATTAACCATCAGATAGCAACACTGATCCAATAAAGCAGCCCCTGTGAGCAGTTGTGAATAGAAGCCAAACAGACAATTTCAGTTTAGTCTGGAAAATCTGACAGATTTATTTTAAGCAGGTCAAAGGCAGATGATGCCACTGAGGTTAAAGCTAGAAGTAAACTGCATATTAAAGGTTCAAAATAAGACTTCAATCTACAAACTTGACCGAAAAATAGAAATATGCTTGAACTTTTCATGGTTTTCCATCAGCAAAGTCTTCACTCATATTATGAATGACAGTCAACATTTCAGTCTTTAACCCAGTGGTTCCCTGGCTTTTACTTGTATGCAATAGATTGATCTATGGGCTCCATGGAAGCCCCCACAACCCTTTATGGCATGGCAGTATCTGCTTTTTTCTATCAATTCTCTCTCCCCCCCCTCCCAATCTCCCTGTTTTCATGCTTTTTTTTTACCCCCTACATCTCCCTCCCCGCTTTTCTGCTTCCTATTTTTATACATTTTTGCTCTCTTATGTTTTGCTGCCTTTTCCTTGTCGCCCCCTCCTGCCTGTTTCACCTTTTCTGCAAAAGTGGCGGTGTCCATCAGAAATCTATAAGCCTGGACACATGCTCCTGAAGACATACTCTTTTGTGGGAGCAGAGACAAAGCTTCAGCTGATGATCTGCTTCTTAAAACTGTAGTCCGGTATGCATGAGTTGCTCCTATAGCTATGTGCATTAGGAAACTGCACCAAGTGCAGGGAGGGAATGCAGTTTTTCAAGGAGTTGCCAAATGATTTAGTCACAGCAGCACTTTTGCAGTGGACATTCAGAGTGGATCTATGGTTATGCAGCTTTCCCTACCCTTATTGCTCCTTTCCTCTTCCCTGCACCCCCGTACCCAAACCTAGGCTTCTCTCTCCCCCACCTCTAGATTGCAGAATACTGCTCTAGCCATTCTTTAAGCTTTTAAAAGTTATGCTTGGTAGCACTGAGAGCAACATCAGTAAGAAGCAGGAAAAAGGACAGTTTATGAATTCTCCCAAGTGATGTATATTCAAGGAATATTCCAAAATATGTCTTCCTGTCATGCAACCTGGCTGAAACATCAAATCTTTAAAATGGAGCTGCATGTAGTTTTAGTATATCCCCTATAGGCTCACTAGCTGTCTTGCAACTGTAAGAAAAAGCAAGGGCGAGAAGAAACTTCCCTGCTCATGCTCTCGCCCCCACATCCCCAAGCTTGCTTCCCTATGAAAAGAAACATCTGAAAAGTGTGCTACAATGGTTATTCTTTAAAGAGCTCAGCATTAGCATCAGCCAGCTAAGTAAAATGGATTAGAAGGCTGGAGAATTCATCAATGTAAGCATCATACACTTGCACATTTCTGCAAGAGATTTATTTAGGTTATTTTTTTGTATTCATGAGAGCAGGTCATGCTAACCTGTCACAGAGAGGATCTCACAAAAAAATATAAATCCTTTACATGTAATTTATAGCTCAGTGCTGAATCTCTGGTTTGTGGCACATGTGTATTCATGTAGTATTAAGACACCTGACCTATACTAATTGCTCACACAATTTCTTTCTCCCTCTGGGGAGTTACTCACGTGTAAACTTTGAGAACAAAATCTTTTTCTTCCTTTAGTTCAGAGATTGATTGAAGTACATCCATGATGCTCAATACTGCACAGCCATAGGGGCGACGATAATGTAGATGGGAGGGGCCCTTTTTGGAATCATTTAGCAGCATGCGACCTGAAACAGACAGCTTGGTTAGAAATTAACATGCAGCTGCTCTCTCTACTCCTATCTTTCTGTTGTCTCTATGTGAATGTGTACACATACATACAGTACAAACTACAGTATAGAGTTTTCAATGTATTGTATAGGTATTCTAGACTATGTTCCTCTTTTCATATTCTTACATATATGAATTATGCTGTCAATTGTTACATAGAAACTTTTTAACTGGGACATTTCTGTAGACTGACTATTAATTTGATTAAATTATTGTCCCATTAAGAGATGAGATTTTTATACAGCCTGAAAAAACTAGAAATAAAATAGTATACTTAACACAAATACAAGAAACATTTATCTGGCCTCTTCTCAATTAAAACACCAGTATCTTAACACCTTGGCACTGGTTAAATGCATCCCCATTAAGCAGGTTTTTTGCCTACAGTGTATCTCAAAAAGCTGCCACAGCCATTTATGGTCATCGGGCACACAACAAAAAAGAGTTCCTGTATTTATCCATCTGCAAATGATTTACAATTCTGAATGATCAGGTACACTGACATTAGGGTGACCAGATGTCCCATTTTTTGAGACTTTCCTACATCTTGTGTTCAAGGTTTAGAAGGGTGCACGATAAAACTGATAATCTTCTCTTTCCAAATGGGTATTTACCCAAGTCTTATGTTCCAGATCAAGGAAATCACTGTCTACCAATTACTAAAATGTATTAACACTTATCTATAATGCCATGATTTGAACTTGTGTTTCAACAAAGAGGGGGGTCTGTGATGGAGCTTTCTAACTGGAAAAATTGATCACAGTGTTAATTCAGTATAAGATAGGTTTTAAAAATACTTTTCATTTTGAGCTAATATAAAAAAATTTACTTAGCAAACCATACTGTACCTATTCGAATTACATGTGCAACTATGTACAAGTCTCTCTTCATATCCTTGCTGCTGAGATCCTAACAAATTGGAAAATAATAAAAGTTAAAATAAATAACACAACACACTTTTGAACCTTAAAGCAGGTCTGCAAAATTACTCAAACAAACACATCCCACAAATAATAATAAATAGTAATATTTTTCACTTATTTAACTTCTTCCATCTTTAAATCTGTTTTACAAAGGTGAGAAGGTTATGGATGAAGAAAAATAAGGCACAGACAGGTTATGTTTTGGCTAGCAGAGTTCTATAAAAGAAAAAATAAAAATCAACTGTCTACCTCGGTGAGTGAAACTATGTTGAAATTCTGTCAACAGTCACTTTCAAACACGTATTTAACCCTTTGATCCTAACACATTCTACTTGAGATGAAATCTATGAGCTGCAGCACTACACAATATCAGGAAATTAGACAGCTCTGCCGCACTGCTCCGCACTGTCTGATGGCCACTTGCCATTTGCAGGGCATCTATGTGAAGTCCCATCCACGCATTCATGAGACTTTACGTCTTGGTCCAAGACCCCTCTGCTGACACATCCTTTGGGGCTGTAGTTTTACATACAGCCATACTCTGCATCTTTATACTCTCCTTTCTTACTACTGCTTGTCAGACACCTACAGTGGAATGCACATAGGAACCAACACTTGAAGAAGAAAGGGAAGTTACTTACCTGGCTGAAACTGGTGCTCTTTGAGATGTGTGGTCCCTATCTGTATTCCACTACCCACCCTCCTTCCCCCTACTTCAGATAATGACTGGATTCATGGTAGAGAAGGAACTGGAGCAGTGGTCAGTCCACCTTCCCCTTATACTCTTGGTGCAAAACATGAGGATGGCGGGGCACAGGAGTGGATCAACAGACACCACTTGCAAGAATTCTCTCCCTTTCAGGCACATGGAGCACATGCATACCCACAATGGAATAAACACAGAGACCAGCACCCAAAGAAGAAGAGAACAGTGTCTAAGAGTCATTTAAATAGTTGTCATTCATAGAATATTTAGAAAATTATGAAGTTTTGGTTCTGTCACTATATTAAATATTAAAAAGTCACAGTAATACTAAATGGAGAAATACATACCTACAAACAGAAATTCTAAATGAAGTTGTAACTTAACTCATCTTTATTGTTCCTAGTAAGAGGAAATAGTCGTCTCACTTCATTTGAGACCCAAGATGAAAAAACCCCATGCATTTTACAATCACTAGACTTAATAAAATGAGAATAGGATGTTGTAGAGGCCTCAGTTCCCAATCTAAAAGCTATGAGAGCTTACATCTGACCCTTAATGTTATTTTAATATAATAGCTGGGGATTCAAATTTTTCATGATTTCTTTCCCTTTAATTAAACTATGACCTCCATCCTAGTGATGGTGGCATACTCCAAAATGTTTGAGTGAGAGAGTGTTACAGCATTATTAGGTTTGCGTATACAGTAACAAGGCTTGTTCTACTACTAAGTTTTGTAAAATATAAAAAACTCAACTTTGTTTCTCACTAGCAAATTTTCAAAATGAAATCACTCATAAGTCAAATGACACTAAAGCCATTGTGAAAAGAAAAGAAAAGAAAACAATTTTTAGTACAGGTAAAAGTGGAGAATTCTGGTTTTGCAATTCTATAACTTAAAATCAATTTAGAGAATTAAACAGTTTTTTTTTTGTTGAAAAGAAAATATGAATCCTACCTGTCACCTTGCATGGCAGATTTCTGTCCTATGTGATTTGAGAGAGGAAATCTCAAAAACTGAGGTTTCTGATAGCAATGCAGACAGTGAAATATAGAAGTACAGCTAAAATAAATGCATATGGACAGTTACACTTCTAACTACAGCAAAGATCATATTTTATAAGCAAAGTTCTAAGAGAAAAATTCTGCCCTTTACATATGTGGCCATGCATGCTGAGTGCGGAGAGAGAGGGAAGGGGAAAATATCAACCAGAGCTGTGTTTCCAGCATTAGAACCACTCTGCTAGCACAGTGCAGGACGGCTGAAGGGGAGCTATAAACTGATGGGGATATCTTGCTACTTACTCCTTTGAAAAGAAATAGGGTATTTCCCTGGATAGTGCATGCTGTTTATTGTAAATAACATGCTGGAGACTGGCCATGCCTATTACTTTAAAGGCTAGAAGGGGACCGTCACAATCTAGTTTGACCTCCCAAACATTGTAGGCCACAAAACCTCACCCACCCACTTCTATAATAGGCCCAAAACCTCTGACTGAGTTACTGAAGTCCTCAAATCTTGATTTAAAGACTTCAAATTACAGACAATCCATCATTTACTCTGGTTTAAACCAGCAAGTGACTGATGCCCGCAGCTGCAGAGGAAGGCCAAATCCCACAAGGGACTCTGCTAATCTGACCTGCAGAAGAATTCCTTCCCAACTTCAAATATGGTAACGGGTTATGCCCTGAGCATGTGGATGAGACCCACCAGCCAGATACCTGGGAAAAAATTCTCTGTAGTAACTCAGAGCGCTCCCCAGCTGGTCTACCATCTCCAGCCAGTGAAGATATTTGCCAAGGCAATGGAGGTTGGGCCATATGCCATTGTAGGCAATCATACCTTCCCCTCCATAAATTTATCAATCTCAGTCTTAGAACAAATTAGGTTTTTTGTCCCCGCTACTCCCCTTGGAAGGCTGTCACTTCTCTGATAGTTAGAAATCTTTGTCTAATTTCAAGCCTAAATTTATTGATGGCTAATTTATATCCATTTGTTTGGAGTTGCCCTTTTTTTTTTTTTTTCTGGCCAACATTGACCTTTAACTTAAATAACTCATCTCCCTCCCTAGCATTTATCCCTCTGACGTATTCGTAAAGAGCAAACATATATCCATTCAGCCTTCATTTTGTTATGCTAAACAAGCCAAGCTCCTTAAGTCTCCTCTCATAAGGTAGATTCTTCATTCCTCTGATCACCCTAGTAGCCCTTCTCTGCATCTGTTCCAATTTGAATTCATCTTTCAAACATGGGAGATCAGAATTGCACACAGTATTCCAGACGCACTACTAAATTTCATCCCGTTTCTATTACTCCGTTTTTCAAAGTGGTCCAAATCTTCTTGTACGGTATTCTGTTTCTCCTTTGTATCGGCAGTACTTTCTAACTTTGTGTCATCTGCAAATTTTATTAGCACACTCCCACTTTTTGTGCAAACATCAGTAATGAAAATGACCAATGTCTGAGGAACTCCACTAGTAATCTCCCTCGAGACTGACAGTTCAATTTTCAGATTGATCCACTGTATCCTTTAACCAGTTCCTTACCTCCCCTTTAATCAGTTCTTTACCCATCATTTGATTCTCATATTAATCCCAATCTTCTCCAATAGAACTAGTAATTTCTCACATGGAACTGTACCAAATGCTTTACTGAAATCCAGATAGACTAGATCTACTGCATTTGCTTTGTCTAGAAAATCAGTTATCTCCTCAAAGAAAGAGATAAGGTTTGTATGATACGATCTACCTTTTGTAAAACTATGCTGTGTTTTATCCCAATCACCGTTTACCTCTGTGTCCTTACCTATTCTCTCTTTCAAAATTTCTCAAACCTTACATACAATTGAGGTCAAACTAATGGGCCTGCAGTTTCCTGGATCACTTTTTCTCCCCTTTCTTAAATATAGGTACTATATTTGCAATTCTCCAGTCACAGGATATGATCCCTGAGTTTGCAGATTCATTAAAAAGCCTTGCTATTGGGCTTGCAAATTTCATGTGCCTGTTCCTTTAATAATCTCAGATGGAGATTATTTGGGTGCTCTGATATGGTCCCATCAAGGTGTTTGAGTTTAGCTTCCACCTCAGATATGGTAATTTCTACTTCCATATCTTTAAGTGTTTTCCCTAGCTGGATGTAGTCTTCCTTGATGCATTCCTGAGAGAATCTAGCAGCATAGTTTGTTCCCAAGTGAAGGACAATTGGTGGATTCTTTCCTGATCTCATTAGGATCCTCTTCAGCTTCAGGTCCACATCCCGTATCTTAGCTCCTGGCAGACAATACACCTTCTTGTTCTCTGGATCAGCTCTAGTGGCAAGCCTGTCTGTTCTTAACAGGGAGTCCCCAGTCACATAGACCTACTTCTTCCCAGTGTTGATGTGATCTTCTGTCCATTCTCTTTCTGTTTTTTAATGGTTGCAAGTCTTATCTTCTGTTCATTCCCTATCCTCTTAGGGCTCCAAACTCTGGCTATCCTCACTGTCTCTTCCCCTCTTCTTATAGGGAACCAGCAGTTCTTCTCTTCTTTCTTGCTCTTCCATCTTCTGTTACTGCCTGCCTCCTGCCTTCATTTTCCAACTCACTGAACCTGTTCCTCAGCTCTGTTTCGCCTTTGGTAGCCAGTCCTTTCCTCTGCTTTGTTATCAGAGCCACAGGCTTCCACTGGTCACTCCCCTCATTCAACAGTCATGTATCCGCAAGTGTTTATGTTTCCCTTTAGCCTCCTTTCCCCTTCCCTTCATTATTCACTCAAATACTCTTCAAAACTCTTATCACAGTTTCTAGCTGCATCTCCAAACCTTGGATCTTCTCTTCCATCAAACCATTCAGCCAGCACTTCATACAAACAAAGCACCTTTCAGATACCCACTCCAGAAGAATAAACATCCTGCAGCTTCCACCTCCAGTCATCTTCACCATCTCTTCCATTTTTCAGTTCACTAGCAGGGCTGCCTCTGTAGGCTCATTTCCTAAGCTCCTGTCAAGAAGGAAAAACACCTCACAAAAATACCACCTCCTCCAAACTTCCTGTAGAAATTCCCACTCAAATTCCTGTTTCAGCTCTGTTTGCTAGCTTCTGTGCTGCCTCTGCTCTCTAGCTAGCAAATCATGCCTCTTTGGGGCTGCGGAGTGTTGGCCAATATGAAAGCTGCATAAAATTTTCCTAGTATTCTTTCTCTCCTGCTGCATAGGTAAGGGATAAGCTTTCTATGCTCTCTTTACTGTCCAGTGCACCAGTGCAGCATATGGCAAGATTTAGCCCTGTGTGTCTTGGAAAAAATGAAGCTCAATGATAAGAAGGGATTTTGTGCAGTTTTAATCTTCACAGCTATCATTAGCTCATCTTCACCCGGTAAGGTTCTTCTATTTCCCAGTGTTCCGGGGATGCTTATCCTGCTAACGTCATCTCACACCAGGATTAAAAATTATAGACCAACTCTGGTAAGAAGTGTTTGTCTGTTGTTTTTGTTCAGTAGTGCCTCATGCACACAGAGTATTTGTGAAAACAGAGTACAAATGTAAAAGCAAGTTAATTCACCATATTTTAAAATATTAAAATTATGGATAATTATTAGAATATTTACAGCACAGGCTTCCATGTTTTCACTTGTTAGAAGTACCACTGCTTAAATACTTTCTTTGCTTTGTAATTCTCCCTTTGAAAAAGTGCATGGTGACAAGCAACGAAACTCAGAAACAGGCCAGGGACACACAACTGTACTCAGTCTTCCTAGACAGTAAAGGGCATTTGAAAACATGCATTGTTCCTTAACAAACCCTTTACTTTTTGATGTGATCATAGAATCACAGAATCATAAAAGATTAGGGTTGGAAGAGACCTCAGGAGAGCATTAGTTCCAACCCCCTGCTCAACCAACTAAATCATCCCAACCAGGGCTTTGTCAAGCTGGGCCTCAAAAAACTCTAAGGACTGAGATTCCACCACCTCCTTAGATAACTCATTCCAATGCTTTACCACTCTCCTAGTGAAATAGTGTTTCCTAATATTCAACCCAGACCTCTGCCACTGCAATTTGAGACGATTGCTCCTTGTTCTGTCATCTGCCACCACTGAGAACAGCCAAGCTCCATCCTCTTTGGAACCCCGCTTCAGGTAGCTGAAGGCTGCTATCAAATCCCTCCTTACTCTTCTCTTCTGCAGACTAAACAAGCCCAGTTCCCTCCGTCTCTCCTCATAAGTCATGTGCCCCAGCCCCCTGATCATTTTTGTTGTCCTCTGCTGGACTCTCCAATTTGTCCACATCCTTTCGGGGGGTGGGGGGGGGGACAAAACTGGACACAGTACCCCAAATGTGGCCTCACCAGTGCCGAATAGAGGGGAATAATCACTTCCCTCAATCTGCTGGCAATGCTCCTACTAATGCGGCCCAATATGCCATTAGCCTTCTTGGCAACAAGACTGGTTGTATTTTCTAATTTGACAGTGAAAAGTTAACATTACTTTTGTTTAGGTTTTACATATAAGGGGACACACTCTTTGCCTAATTAAAGTATTATATGGATGATACTCTGAGCAGATACTGAAATAGCTACAGCTGTACATGTTCATTACTCTATTTGGAGAAGTAGCATTTTTATTTTCAATATGACAAATTGATTTATAGAGGGGACTATTTTTTAAGCGGAAAATGTCAAAATATTGGGGAGAAGTGGGGAAACATACTGTACCTTCTTCAGCTCCACAGAAAATACTAAAAACATTAATACAGCCCCAGGGGCTGCAGGTCACAGCCAGAGGCCATAGGACCTCAGTGCAGATGGCCTTGAGATCTGCCAGGGTTGAGGGTGGCTTTTTTGCAAGGAGAGAAAATATTGCCTCACCCCTGAAAGGAGAATGCAAGAATATCTATGAGGAAATCCAGAAAATTCCAGACAAAAAGTTCCCTTCTCCTGGGTTTTAATGTAGGAGGGGACAATTTGAGCCAATTACTTATTTGTGTCCCATGGAACTAAAGTGATTTTGTTGAACTGTGCTCTCAATATTGCCTCTGCAGTAGGTGTAAACTATTCCCCCTACAGAGCTGACATTTTCAAGTGACGTTGGTTGACAGACAAAACGTAGTAAACAAAAGACCATAATAATTAATGCTTCATTAGGAATACAGGTTAAAAAAGTTTGCCAAATGGAAAACAACAAATTTTCATTAAAAAGAATGGTTATTGAACTTTACAGTACCTGTGGTTCTTCCAGATGTTGTCATCTCCTCTATGTGATCGACATGCAGTGCCCCAACTGGAAGGAGGTATTAATATTAAGGAGTCCTGACTGCCACTACCTAAATAGTGATGTGATGGGGCACCTGCCCCACATTGGTCTCTAAGGGGTTAATAGAGCCCTAGGGAGGCTGCATAGGAGGCAGCCAATCAGAGAAGGGCTGAAGGGAGCAGCCAATCAGGGCCAAGGAGGCCCACATAAACAGGGAGCTTTAGGGCAGTGGATGGAGTTCAGTTCTCTGCTGGGAGCCCAGGGAGGAAGGACTGTCTCTCGAGGGCTGAGAGAGATGTCAGCAACCTGGACAGAGAAGTGCTGCTAGCAGAGGCCAGGGGAGTGAGAGACAGCTCCTGGCTGGCTGCTGAGGTTTGCAGGCTGAGGCCCTGAGGCAAGGGCAAAGAGGATGCTGGAGCCATGAGGAAGTGGCCAGACAATTTGCTGCAGTAGCCACTAAGGGAAGTGGCTGAACAGAAGACTGCAGGTCCCCTGGAGGGAGAGCACAGTGTGTGGCATGGTCAGAGGGCTGTGTTGCTGAAAGGGACGCCGTGGTCCTTGGAGAGACGTGGGTCCTACAGCAGGAGTGACCACGGTGAGGCATCACCCAAAGAGGGTGCACTATCACATAGAGCTAATTGCCAAGACAGCCAGCAAGAGGACCCACAGTGGTGAGTGAACCCTGTTACAAGTAACTTAACACTGTCCTGCCAAATTTGGCATCTGATCTTGTGGTCAAGTCAAGGGCATAGTACTTAACCAAAGTAAGGAAATTACCCTGCACATTTCAGTTATGGGGATGTTTCTAAAGCCTGGAGAGGATGTAATTTGCACTCTAGGGAAGTGAACTTTAATATTTGGAGGAAGAGATGTACCGGTCCTATAACACCAGATCGAAATACAGGGCATATAATCTATTTTGGTAGCCTCTGGGAGGAGATGGGTTGAACTCTAAGAGCACCAGAGATGCCAAACAAAAGAAATTGAGGTAGTCAAGTTATGGACATAGTGTAAATAACACAAATGAACCCCCAAAGCTGTTCATCTACCAGGAATCAACCTAGCAGACTTCCTAGCAGACAGTCCAGAAACCATTTGTGGTTGCTGATCGTGTGTGTCTGCTTAGAAATTCTGCTGGGCTGTTGCTCACTCCTGGTAGATGAAGAGCTTTTGGGGTTCATTTTGTGCTACTGACACCATGCCCATAACTTGACTGCCTCCTGACAGATAAATGGGCACCTCCTTGCTTGTTTATACAGTATGTTGTGGTTGTGTTGTCTATGAGAATTTGCAGAGTGGAATTCTGTAGAATTGGAATGATCTTGTAGGTTGGAATGCTATGTAGTATATCTGATTACTCTTAGTTCTAGAATATATATACCATGAAACAACATTGCAGGAGACAAAGCAGAGAAGGGAATCGCTCCAAAATGTTCTTGGGGGTCTAGCCAACAGTGTTGATAGAATGCCAAGGACCACAAATCACATGTTCATTTGATATCTTGGAGGATGACCTTAACCAGACTTCTTATGAACACAGGTGAAGTCCAGCTAGCAGTATCACATATGTGCAAGCCAACAAGAAGCCAAGAAGTTTGACTGTTTGTTTTTGATATTGGTCATTAGCATTTTGGGAAGTCTCTTCATGTTGTGGAGAGATTGAATGGCACATGGCAGCCTTGTACTGCTAATAATTGGGCCACAGAATCATAGAATATCAAGGTTGGAAGGGACCTCAGGAGGTCATCTAGTCCAACCCGTTGCTCAAAGCAGGACCAATCCCCATATAGGTATATGCCATATAGGTACTTCCTGTGGGACAGATGGATCGCAATATGGAAGTGGGTGTCTTGCAGCTCAAGAGATATGAACAAGTCTTAAGCCTGAAAGAAAAAGGAAGATCCAAGTAAGCTTTGCTATCCTGAATCTGAGATGGCATATACATTTATTCAGTCTACTCAGTTCTAATATAGGATGAAGACCCCCTTTTTGCTTCAGGATGAAGAAATAAATATAAGGAGTAGAAACCTGTTTCTCTGTACTCCAGAGGTACCATGTCCTCTATGACTCCTTGGCAAAGTGGAAAAGACAATTCTTCCTTTAGCTGATTTTCATGAGAAGTGTCTCTGAAGAACAATAGGGAAGGGAGGGAGGGTAGGGGGTAAAGCCTGAAATTAGATGGAATAGTCATGAGACACAACTTCTAGCACCCATTTGTCTGTTGTTATTGCAGTCCAAGTTTGAAGGACGGTCCATCAACGGCTATTGGGCAGGAATGGTGTCCCTAGCCTCTGTTTGTCAGAAGCTGAGAATGAGCAACAGAGGATGGATCATTTGATGAGTACCTGTTCTGTTCATTCCCTCTGGGGCACCTGGCACTGGCCACTGTCAGAAGACAGGATACTGGGCTAGATGGACCTTTGGTCTGACCCAATAGGGCCATTCTTATGTTCTTAAGAAAGCAAGATGGCATTCAAAGGTAGGGCTTAGAGTGGCTCTTGAGTGATTTGAATATGGCTCCCAACCTTGTGTCAAACCTGCTGTCTGGAAGCAAATGAAGGTTGCCTAGTAAGTGGGGAAGATCGCGTCCTCTGAGACAACCTTAACATCTTCCAGGGTAGCTACTCAGAAGGCTGCTGTTGAGGACATGTAGACGTCTTCTGCCTGGATTGCCCTGATATCTAGAGGACTTATGATTTGGGGCTAAGATGTAGATGACCAATGAATGAAGTCTGGCTCTCGAATCCTATAGGAAGTGTAGTGTGTCATCTGTGTGTGGCCTGTGCCCTTGAAGGGCAAACTGCCAGTCGTGCTCTGCACATCTCTCAGAATGCCAGAGGCTTACAGCCATGCATCTCTTCACACAGCTACCATGGTGGCCATGGATCAGTGCAGTTTGCAATGAGGTTATCCTTAGAGGCTAAGATGAACTAGTTTTCTTCCTCCTCCTTATGACACCCTTTCAGATACCTGAAAACTGTCTTGTGGGAGGTTAGCTAGAAAGGGGGATACCCCATGTTAAATAACCAGCTGTGTTCCATGTTGCAACTGGACCAACATTTGGATCCCATGTGCTTCCATACCAGCTGGGTTTGGGCAGCACCCAGTCACTGTTTAAAACTCTGGGCCTCTCAGGTACACTTCTGGGTGCAGAACTCCTGTCCATCCTCCTGCCTTGGGAAGTGGGACTTTGCAGCCCAACTGCCATAGGCCCTGAAACCAGTGTTTTGCCTTTATCATGATCAGTGGAACTGGAGTCAGAGGGTCCATGTTTCCTGGAGGGACTTTTATTGACAGTACACCAATAGAAACAGGGAAGCAAGGAAGTTAGGCTGGGAGCAACTCATCCACATGGACAAAACAGTGCACAGAATTTAATAAAGTTTTACGTGTTCATCTCAACTTTCATTCATTGTGAATGAAACATGGTGGCAGTGTTGGAGCTGTGAGTTCTCTGAAGTGCAGCAGCTAGCAGTGTGAACCATGGAGCCTTGGATTTTGCAGATACAAACCTAGCCCAGAGATTGGCCAAGTGGAAGAGGAGTCTGGGCAGTACACAGACATGCCCCTGCAGGATAACAACAATAACAGAGCAGTAAAACTGTTACTTTACCTTATTGGGAATACGGCAGAGAGGTCTGCTGCACTCTGAAGCTCACCACTGCCTCAAGCCAGCAGTCCTAGAAGCCTGGGAGAACTATTGCTCACAAAAAAATGAAACTATGGCATGACACAAGTTTTTCACTAGAGACAAATCTGAAGGGACAGAGATAAACCCCTATGGTTACTGCCTTATGCACTCTGGCTGTTCCATGCAATTTTGGGGACTTGGCAGACTCCCTAATAACAGATGGTCTACAGCACCTGGGATCAAAACTTGTGGGAGCGGAAGCTCCAGGAAGGCAACCTCACAGGAGGTAGATGAGGCATGCAGTGAAAATAAAGAAAAAGGATGAAAGCTGTAGGAGACACAACACCTCCAGAAATACATGAAGTGAGACAACAGCAAAGGACAGGAGGTGGCCAGGATTCCATATGCATACTGAAATGTATTTACTGTGGGACACTGCATATGTGGGACAGCCTTACAAGGAATGTGGCAAGTTGAACCATTTTAGCATCATGTACAAGAACAGGAGAGAGTCTCAGATTCAACAAGACTTGTACAAGAAAGGGAGCGGATATCAGATTGTTGTGGTGACAGCATGACTTTCTCCTTGACTCCACAATACTATTAGATACAGACTGTCAGGACAGGAAAGCAACTAGGGACAATATCAACCTCCGTGCACCCCCACACCTTGTTGTGCAATTTCAGATGGATAGCATGGCCTCCTGCAACACGATTCCTCGGTGTGAACTGGACTCAAACACACCCATTAGAAAAAGCAGTGTACCCTCCTAATGTACAACGAAAGCATAATATAGCCCATAGGAAAATGTGACTTCATAGTAACTAACATAAAAAAACAGATGGTACAATTGATGTTTGTTGTTGTGGATGGTTGGATATTAGGAAAAACTTTTTCACTAGGAGGGTGGTGAAGCACTGGAATGAGTTACCTAGGGAGGTGGTGAAATCTCCTTCCTTAGAAGTTTTTAAGATCAGGCTTGACAAAGCCCTGGCTGGGATGATTCAGTTGGAAACTGGTCCTGCTTTGAGCAGGGGGTTGGACTAGATGACCTCCTGAGGTCCCTTTCAACCCCGATATTCTATGATTCTATGAACCACAGATCCCTCTTGGGGAATACAGCAATACAAGCTACAGATCTGATAAAAGAGCAAGCACCAGAATTTTGTAGCTGCAGTGCAAGAAGCAAAAGAGGGAGTCCCATGGACAATGGAGACAATTCTGAAAGCATATGAGGATTTTTCAAAAGAGATGAGTATCTCAAAGGAAATCTGTGACCGTAAGTAGACCCTACAGTAGAATCGCTGTGCTTATCACGAAGGAAATTTCCAGTGGCAATACATAATCCAGTACACAAGGAGCTCAAAAGTCTGCTGAGCAGATGCATCACAGCATCTGCAGAGGCAGTGGTATCAGAGCACCCGCAGAAGCTAGTACCGCCTGGGTAATCAGCACGGTGGTGGTAAAGAAGCCTTCAGGTAAATTATGCATCTGCATAGACCCAAAGCCACTGAACTGGGCATTGACAAGATGCCATTGCCCACTGCTCACAATTGATGACATCTTGACAGAACATTTCAATGCCAGAATATTTATGATCTGTGATGTGAGGAACATGCTTTAGCACATAATCCTGGATAAAGAGTCAGGCGTAACACTATTTGGTTGCTACATATGGCTATGCAGGCTGATAGGCATAAGCTCAGCACCAGAGGTGGTCCAGAGAAGACTCACTCAACCACTGGAAAAGACGGTTACTCACCTTTGTAACTGTTGTTCTTCGAGATGTGTTGCTCATATCCATTCCAAGTAGGTGTGCGCGCGCGGCGTGCACGTTCGTCGGAAGAATTTTCCTCTAGCAACACCCGGCGGGGTCGGCAGGCGCCCCCTGGCGTGGCGCCTTTGCGGCACCGTATATATGCCCCTGCCGACCTGGCCGCTCC
>NC_133784.1:23087575-23151157 GCF_003597395.2 Chelonoidis abingdonii
ATACTGCCGAATGCAAAACAGCCAAACCAAGAGCTGCATTGTCCCTGGACTGTTGCACCAAGGCGTAATGGGCAGTGAAGGTGTGCACCGAGGACCACGTAGCTGCACGGCATATGTCGTGGATAGGTACACGAGCTAGAGAGGCAATCGAGGCAGCCTGAGCTCTGGTGGAATGTGCAGTCACTCGGCCTGGAGAGGCGTGAGCTAAATCATGGCACGTCCGAATGCACGCCATAACCCAGGACGATATTGTTTGAGACGAGACAGGTTGACCTTTCATCCTGTCTGCCACGGCAACAAAAAGTTGGGTCGTCTTACGGAAGGGTCGGGTGCGGTCGATGTAGAACGCCAGTGCTCTACGAACATCGAGTGAGTGCAGGCGGTGCTCTCTACGGGATGCGTGAGGTTTAGGAAAAAAGACCGGGAGGAATATGTCTTGGTTGAGGTGAAAGGAGGAGACCACCTTGGGAAGTAAGGCCGGATGCGGGCGCAGCTGCACCTTCTCCTTGTGGAATATCGTGTAAGGTGGGTCCACCATAAGAGCGCGAAGCTCCGAAACTCTCCTGGCCGATGTAATGGCCACAAGGAACGCCACCTTCCATGATAGATGCAGGAGAGATCAGGTTGCCAAGGGTTCGAAGGGAGGGGCCATTAGCAGCGAGAGAACCAGATTGAGGTCCCAGGAAGGGGCGGGGTGGCGGACCTGGGGGAACAGGCGCTCCAGGCCCTTGAGGAACCTCGAGACCATTGGGTGAGAGAAGACAGAGTAAGCTCCTTCTCCTGGATGGAACGTCGAAATGGCAGCCAGGTGCACGTGCAAGGATGAGAGCGCGAGGCTCTGCTGTTTGAGGTGCCATAGGTATTGATCAAGAGGCCCAAAGTCTCGAACAGCTCCCTGATGACGGCGAACAAGCCAGTCGTCCAGGTGAGGGAAGACACATATGCGTTGCCGACGGAGGAAAGCGGCCACTACGGCCATACATTTTGTGAAAACACACGGGGCAGAGGAAAGGCCGAAGGGCAGGACCGTGAATTGGAAGTGGCGGTCTCGCACCACAAAGCGCAGATAGCGTCTGTGTGGGGGGTAAATCAATACATGAAAGTACGCGTCCTTCATATCGAGAGCAGCGAACCAGTCCCCGGATCGGGGACGGGATAATAGACCCCAAGGACACCATGTGGAACTTCAACTTCTTTAAGAAGGCGTTGAGTCCGCGGAGGTCTAGGATGGGTCGAAGACCTCCTTTCGACTTGGGGATTAAAAAATTGCGGGAGTAAAACCCTCTGCCCCTGAGATCTTGAGGTACCTCCTCTATGGTTCCGATTTTGAGAAGGAGCAGAACCTGGGGCACTTCCGGTTGCTGCGGGAGGCGAAGAGGTCGATTTGGGGAAAGCTCCACCTCCGGAAGAGAGAATGAGCTACGTCCGGTCGAAGGGACCACTCGTGGGCTAAAAAGGACCTGCTGAAGTGGTCCGCTAACGAGTTTTGGACTCCTGGAAGGAAGGAGGCCACCAGATCCATGGAGTGGGCTATACCAAAGCTCCCATAGCCTGATCGCCTCCTGACAAAGAGGGAGAGAGCAGGTCCCTCCCTGCTTGTTTATAATAGTGCATTGCGGTGGTATTGTCCGTGAGCACTAAGACACAACGGCCTCGTAGGTGAGCAGAAAGAAAGCCTGACAGGCGAGGCGGACGCTCCCGCAGCTCCCGGATGTTTATATGGAGCGACAGCTCCTGAGCAGACCAGAGGCCTGTGTGCGACGAGACCCCATGTGAGCCCCCCAGCCCAGAGAGGATGCGTCCGTTGTTACCAATATGGATGGTTGCCTGGGGTGGAACGGCATGCCCGCACACACCAGGGAGGGGTCTTGCCACCAGCGGAGGGAGTGCAAAACGCGCTCTGTGGGAGTGTGACGACGACGTCCATGCTGTCCCTGCGTGGGTTGGGTAAACGGAGGCTAACCAGATTTGCAGGGGCGAAGGCGGAGCTTGGCGTTCTTGGTGACAAAGGTGCAGGCCGCCATGTGACCGAGGAGGCTGAGACAGACCCGGGCCGAGGTCGTGGGGAAGGCGAGTAGGCTCTCTATGGTGGAGACTATTGCCTGGAACCGGCTGAGGGGAAGCGAGGTGTCGCGAGTGTGGAGTCCAAGACAGCCCCAATGAATTCTATCCTCTGAGTTGGTTACGAGGATGGACTTGTGGAAATTGATCAAGAGGCCCAAAGTCTCGAACAGTTCCCTGATAACGTCTATGTGCGCGGCAACCTGTGCCTTGGAAGACCCGCGAACAAGCCAGTCGTCCAGGTAAGGAAGACACATATGCCTTGCCGATGGAGGAAGGCGGCACTACTGCCATACATTTTGTGAAACCACGCGGGGCAGAGGAAAGGCCGAAGGGCAGGACCGTGAATTGGAAGTGGCGGTCCCGTACCAAAAAGCGCAGATAGCGTCTGTGCGGGGTAAATCGATACATGAAAGTATGCGTCCTTCATATCGAGAGCAGCGAACCAGTCCCCCGGATCCAGGGACGGGATAATAGACCCCAAGGACACCCATGCGGAACTTCAACTTCTTTAAGAAGGCGTTGAGTCCGCGGAGGTCGAGGATGGTCGAAGACCTCCTTTCGACTTGGGATTAAAAAATAGCGGGGTAGTAAAACCCTCTGGCCCTGAATTCTTGAGGTACCTCCTCTATGGCTCCGATTTCGAGAAGCGTGTGGATCTCCTGGCAGAAAAGATGCTCGTGAGAGGGGTCCCTGAAGAGGGACGGGGAGGGGTGGGTGGGAGGAAGGAGGCGAAATAAACTGGAGATGGTAACCAAACTCCACCGTGCGCAAAACCCAACGATCCGAAGTTAGTCGGGTCCACGCCGGGAGGAAGGGGAAAGGCGGTTGGAAAAACAGGAAAGGAGTCCGGGGAAGGACTGGTGCTCTGCTCTCGATCGCACCTTCAAAAGTTTTGTTTTTGGTCCGGCGGTGGTTTGCGAACCATTATTTTGTCCCCCTTGGGAACCAGACTGACGTCTCCGGTTTACACGGCCCCGTCTTCTATTAAAGTCCTGACGAGGGCGTGGTGGGGGTAGGGGCGCTGAGGTTGTGCCCGGAAGGACTCCGTTGGGTCTGCGGCGTGTGCAATGCCGAGGAGCGCATTATAATGCGGTTGTCCTTAAGGCTTTGGAGCCTAGGGTCCGTTTTATCCGAGAAGAGACCCTGCCCCTCAAATGGAAGGTCTTGAATCGTGTGTTGCAGTTCGGGAGGTAAGCCGGAAACCTGCAACCACGAAATTCTCCTCATTGTGACCCCTGACGCAACGGTCCGAGCCGCCGAATCTGCGGCGTCAAGGGAGGCCTGTAAGGAGGTTCGGAGATCTTTTTTCCCTCCTCAAGGAGGCTCTGGAACTCAGGGCGGGAGTCCAGCGGGACCAGCTCTGTGAATTTGGCCATGGACTGCCAGGTATTAAAATTGTATCTACTGAGCAGTGCTTGTTGGTTGGCTGACACGCAACTGTAGACCCCCTGCAGAGTATACCTTGCGTCCCAGTAGATCCATGCGCTTAGCCTCCCGCGATTTCGGGGCGGGGCTGGCTGGCCATGGCGCTCCCTCTCGTTCACAGACTGTACGACCAGAGAGCATGGAGGAGGATGGGTGTAAAGGTACTCGTACCCTTTAGAGGGTACCATATACTTCCTCTCCACGCCTCTGGCCGTTGGAGGGATGGACGCCGGAGACTGCCAGATCGAGTCCGCTTTGCCTGTATCGAGCGGATAAAAGGCAGGGCTACCCGCGTCGGGCATCCGAAGACAGAATGTCCACGACAGGGTCCTCCACCTCGGGAACCTCCTCCACCTGGAGGTTGATGCTCAACGCGACATGGCGGAGCAGGTCCTGGTGGGCTCATAGGTCGATGGGGGGGCCCGAAGTTGAAGTGCCCGCCACCGCCTCATCCGGCGAGGAGGAGGAGAGAGACCGGGACCAAAGGTCCTCCTGGTTCTTGTTGCAGAGGGGGGGGCCGTTTCTGGGCGCCCTCGGGGTCCTGGGTCGCGGTTGAAATGTCCTCATCTGCTGGAGGAGGACGACTGACGGTGGCCTCCGGTACCCGACGGACGGAAGCGCAGATCGCGACGCCATGGTGGGATCGCCTTGGGCTTGGTGGTAGGCCCAAGGCGTCCAGAAGGACCACTGCGGCGGCTGTTCCAGTCCCTGGGATTCAGGGAGGAAACGGGTATGGGGTCCACATCGCTGTAGAGAGCGCTGTCTGGGCGGGACGAACCCGAAGGGTGTCTCGACGGCCAAGGCGGAGCGTAGTCCGTAGGTGGTACCGGACGTCACGTCGCGTTGGAGAACGGTACCGGAATCGTACCGGTGCCAGACCGGGACCGGGACCTACGACCAGCACGGTGCCGGGAGGTCGACCGGGACCGAGAGTAACGACGGTGGGATGGACTCCGTCGAGAGCGGTGCCGGAGGTCAGACCGTCGTGTTGAGTACCGGTCCGGGAACGGGACCTGGACCGGTGCCGCGAGTACGACCGGCTCCGAGAGTGAGAACGGTGCCGGGACTGCGAGCGGCGTCTGGAAGGCGATCGGCGATGCGAGTGGAGAGCGGTGCCGAGATCTCGACCGCGACCGGTGCCTGTCCGTTGCTCCGAGAGACATTGGTCTGAGCATAGCCGGCTTCCCCGTTGACGAAAGCACCCGCACCGGCGGTGCCGGGGGTTGAGGCAGGAAGGCTCAGTAAGGGCTATCAGTTCCCCTCGCCGTTGCAAAGTCTCCGGCGTAGGTGGGAACAGCGAGCTCGACCAAGGCATGCGCCGGGGAGCTGTCTTGCACCGGACTCGATGGCTCTTGCCTGGCTGGAGTCGACGGTGCTGGGATAACCGGTGCCACGGCAGATGGCGGTGCCGGCCGGCACGGTTTCCCATGCTCAAACTGCGGTGCCGGAGCTGCAGCCGCAGGAGCCTTCGACTTCTTTGCCTTCGGAGAGAGGGAGCGGTGCCGGGCTGACTTCTGCGCCGGAGACTGTGGTGCCGTGGTGTTCTGGCGGTACCGGCTGCCTCCGTTGCCGAGGAAGAACTTCTGCCCGGTGCGGACTGCGGTGCGCTCGGTGCCGGAGCTGCAGGGGTCAGGCGCTTCCATGAGGAGCTGCTTTAAACGCGAGTCCCGCTCCTTTTTTAGTCCTTGGCTTAAAGGACTTACAGATACGGCACTTGTCTGTAAGATGGGATTCCCCCAGGCACTTCAGGCAACGATCATGGGGGTCTCCCGTTGGCATCGGCCGACGGCAGGCCGAGCACTGTTTGAAACCGGGAGAGCCAGGCATGAGCCCGGGTCCCGGGAGGGGTGAGGAGGATTAAATCTCAGCCCTCGAGCTATATACAATAACTACACTAACAACTACTAGTATCTACTAAGAATTAACACTAAACTATAACTATAACCACGAACTAGAGACAAAGAACAGGTGAAACGCTAGGGAGGTGGAGGTCAGCTAAGCCACACTCCACTGTTCCAACGACCGACACGGGCGGTAAGAAGGAACTGAGGAGCGGCCGGGTCGGCAGGGGTATATATGCGGTGCCGCAAAGCCGCCACGCCAGGGGGCACCTGCCGACCCGCCGGGTATTGCTAGGGGAAAATTCTTCCGACGAACGTGCACGCGGCGCACTCACACCTACTTGGAATGGATATGAGCAAGCACTCGAAGAAGAAGGACTGCTTGTGGTGAAAATAACTGCAGGTGTTATCTTCATTATAGGTGAAGGGAGAAGTGACACAGAAGATGAATAAGACCATGACAGAAAACTACAAGATTTCCTACAGCCATGCAGGGACCAGAACATTAAACTCAATCCAGAAAAAAAAGTTATTCAAAAAGCATGAGATGACATATATTGTACAACTGCGCACAGCAGAGGCATTGAAAGCAGATCCCAACAAGATTAAGGCAGTCAGAGTCACATCAGCTCCAGTGTATACAGAAGGGGTATGACGCTTCAGAGGAATGATACATTTTTCTGTCCACACCTGGCTGCAGTGGTAGAACCTGTATGTCAGCTCACAAGGCAGGATGTGGAGTGGGACTGGGAAAGTCACCAACTCCAAATATTTGACATGCTGAAACTAATAACAGATGCCCCTCTCCTGAAGTATCACCAAGCAGGAGAGCCACTGACCCTCCAGAGTGATGCATCAGAGAAAAGACCTGGGCATATTTCTTTTGCAGGAGAAGTTAGTCACTTATGCCAACAGAGTCCCGTCAAAGACAGACGTACACCCATATAGAAGAGATTACTCACTCTTGTCCTTAACTGGAGTTCTTCAAGGTGTGCATCCCTGTAGTTGCTCCACTTCAGGAGTGCATGTGTCCCTGAACCTTTGGTTGAAAATTATTGGTAGCAGCACCTATCTGGCCTCCATATGTGCCCTACACATCCTCATTCCCCATTTCAAGGACATATAGGGCTGCATGGGATAACTGCCCTCAGTTCCTTCTCTACCACAGAGTTCCACAGGGGAAACTCCCAAGAGAGGGGAAGGAGGATGGGTAGTGGAACGTCTTCAGTAACTCCAGTTACTACACAAGTTAAGCTCTCCTTCTTTGAGTAGTGTCCCTATGGATCCTCCATTTCAAGTGACTTCCAAGAGGCACCTCCATAAGAAGGAGGGAGCTTCAGAACAGAGTTCAGTACTGAAGAGATAACTGCATTACCAACTGCAGCATCTGATTTAGAGGCAAAGCAGAGCACAGTGGTTGGAGAAAGTATGTACAGATGTTCAAGTTGCAGCTCTGCAGATTTCAGTAACTGGAACGTCTTTGAGTAATGCCACAGACAAAGACTGACCTGTAGAACGAGCTATTACTCTAGAAAGAGGCTGAATATCAGCCAAATCATAACATGCAATAATATACCCCAAGATCCATCTTGAGAATCTTTTAGAGGAGAGTGCAGATCACTTGAATATGTCTATAGCTGAAACAAAGAGTGTAGAAGACCTTCTGAACAGTTTGATTCTGTCCAGATAGAAGACTAACATCCTTCTGACATTAAGAATATGGAAGGTTGCTTCTGGTCTAGTCTGATATGCTTTTGGAAAAGTAACTGGGAGATAAATGGTCTGATTAATATAAAATTCAGAAGACATCTTAGGCAGAAACTTGAGATCTGGATGCAAATTACCTTTTCCTTGAGAAACACTGTAAAAGGAGGGCCTGCCATTCAAGCTCCCAGTTCTCTTACCCTCCAGGCAGAAGTGCTGCCCACCAAGAAAGCTGTTTTCATGGATAAGTAAAGCAATAAATATATTGTAGCCTATGGCTCAAAAGGGTGTTTTGTAAGGTTCAACGAGGTTCAAGTCCCATACTGGAGTAGATTCTCGAATCCTATGCAAAAGATTCATCAGTCCTCTGAGAAATCCTGATTTTGCAGGGTGAGCAAAGATCAAAAAACCTTCTACAAATGAGTAAAAGACTGTAATAGCTGCCAAGTCAACTCTGATGAAACTCGCAGTGAGACCTGAAGTCTTTAATTGGTCAAGGATGGTGGGAAGAGAAGAGAACAGGAGAGACTTGTTGACAGGTATACCAGTGGTAAAATCTCTTCCATTTTTGAAGGTACATATTTCTGGTAGATGTTTTCTGGTGTTTAATAATATACGTTGCTCCTACCTTGATCAGGAGGTCTCTGTACCCAAGAACCATTCAGGAGCCACACCTGGAGTAGCAGAACTTTTAGATTGGGGTGAAAAATCTGACCAGCATCCTGAGACAACAGAATGCCAACTAGCTGGAAGTCTCAGGAGTGGACAAGAAGCAAGTTGAATGATGAAAGGTTACCAGACTTACCTCGACCAGAATGTTGCAATTAAAATGACCCTGGCCTTGTCTTGTTTGTTTTTATTCAATACTTTCCAAAGTAATGTTGGAAGGCCTCTCATCCATGAGATGAGGAAGAAATCCCCCAGTAATTGAGGGTCTAGTCTGTTTAGCAAAATTTCTTGCACTTTCTATTGGCAGAAGTTGCAAAGAGGTCTACATCTGGAAGCACTCGAGTTAATAATATGTTGTTGAGGACTCATGAGTCCAGCTCCCATTTGTAATTTTGGAGGAAATGCCTGCTGAGGTCACCAGCTACAGTGTTTTGCACATCTAGAAAGTAAGAAGCTGAGATGACTCCTGGTTGGGTATGCACCAGTTTTACTGCTTCGGCACAGAATGAGGGGAGACACCCTCTCCCTGACAACTGATATAAAACACCCAGGCCACATTGTCTTTCATGATCTTGATTGATTTGGCTCTCATCAGAAGAAGAAATTGAAGGCCAACATTTCTGAACTCTCTCAACTCTAGAAGGTTGACATGGAGTAACTGCTCTTGCAATGACCCTTTGCCCTGGACTGTGTGATTTCCAACCCAAGAGGAAAGTGTCTGTTATCACAATGGTCGGGAAATCGTAAATAAATGGGACTCCTGCACAGACTCTGGAAGGATCCTTCCACCAGTTGAGTGACAGCAGAACCCAGTTGACTACAGACACTTGCTTGTCCAGACTGTTTGTTTGGTATGTAGAGTATCCTGAGACATCCATGGAGGGATCAAAGATGTAACCTAGTGTTTTGGTTACAAAAACATGGCCCAATAGTTGAAGGCAATTCCTCACTCAGGTTTGAGGTTGAGCTGAATTGTTAAGATACTTTAGGGTTAGAAATATATCAGTAGGTAAAAGTTAGACCTACCTGTCACTGCATTCAGTGATGTCTTGTGAAATCGGTTCTGTGACGTTCCCCTGGTGTTATCTGGACTGGTGATCTGATAGGTCACTCCAATCCTTGACTCTGGGAGCCAGCCTTACCCTGCTCTGCTGTGAGAACCCCCACTCCTGGGTTGTTGATGCACAGCCTCTGGCATGCAAGCTGTTCCTTGGATTGTGCAACCAAATGACACTAGCCAATATCGCCAGTCCCAGACATAACCCTAGGAACCTCTGTTTTGCAATGTCCAGTTATGCCAGCTGGATGCTGCAAGCTTATATGAGTTCATCAGTTTAACAAAGAAATTGATATGCACCAGGCTTGTTATCCCCAGGGGAGTCTCTGACATGCTTCAAATCAAAAGCACTGCTTCAGGTAGAATAAACAAACAAATGTATTAACTACAAAGATAGATTTTAAGTGATTATAAGTCAAAGCACAACAAATCAGATTTGGTCAAATGAAATAAAAGCAAAACACATTCTAAGCTGATCTTAACATTTTCAGTGCCCTTACAAACTTAGAAGCTTCTCATCAAAGGCTGGCTGGTTGCCTTTCAGCCAGGCTCTCTCCTTTGATCAGCGCTTCAGTCGCTTGATGGTGATGTCTGTAGATGGAGGTGGAAGGGAGAGAAAGAGCATGGCAAATGTCTCTCCCTTTTATCATGTTCTTTCTTCCCTCTTGGCTTTGCCCACCCCCATCCAAGGTCAGGTGAGCATTACCTCCATTGTAGTCCCAAACTGACAAAGGGAAGGGGGGTGACTCACTCAAGAGTCCAACAGATCCTTTGTTGCTGCCTGGGCTAGTGTTCTTTGTTACTGTGAGGCTGGGCTGGGTTTGTCCCATACGCACCCTTATGAGGTGTGAACTGCCTCTCTGCTCTTGGAGAGTTTTGCCTGGGCCTATCTTAAGCCACGAGGACACATTTTCAGTCTCATAACTATATACATGAAATTACAACCTATAACATTACTATAACATTACTGTAACAACAATTACTATAACATCACTATACTAACAATGCTCAGTGCATCATGAGCCTTCCAAAGACACCCGCCATGACAAACTTTGCATTGGATACCACACAATCATTTTACTAGGATGAACATGGGGGTGCTTGGTGTTCTCCTGAGGTTCAGAGCATCACAGATGTCCCTGTGAAATCTATTCACTGTACTGGTGTCAAAGCAGACCTCTCAAAATCTAATTGGAGGCCTATTGTGGAGTAACAAGTTTGTTTGTACTGACAACCGTTTGTCTCGATAATATCAGCCCCTGGGCAACCAATCCTCCTTTGCTGGCTGCTGTTCTTCCTTCTGTGCAGATGGGATCTGTCAAGGGGATTGAGACCCTCTCCATTTCCATGAATGATAAGAAGGAGATTGGCTCCTGCATGGTGGTCTCCAGTATGATCCATAGGGCCAAGGGGGAGCATCATTTTGACAATGCTGGTTCTGACAAGGCTGACCAGGCCATTGCCATGCCAGAAGCAGATGATTTCCAGCTCTAAAGTGAGAGTTCCTGATCTGCAGAGAGAGGTCTTATCTTGACCTGTGTGATCTGAGGAGGAGAAATGCTGTCCCCCAAACGTTGGTACTGGTCAGAAATATGCACTAGTTTGAAATATAGAGATATTGGTGCCAACACTGGTACTGGGATGGAGTCACCTCCACCAACATTAAATCAGCTGGAGCTGTTAAGACGTCCATCGACAGGGCTGACATTGGTTCTGGTGCATATGTTGGGATTAGTGTTGTCACATTTGGTACACATGCCTAAAAGTACTAGTAACAGGAATTATGCTTCTTCAGTATCTAGCCAGAGCCGAACCAACATCACTTGCCCCGCTGAATGAGCAGGCTTAGTGCTCTCTTCCCAGGAGAGCAAAGATTTGGGTCCCCTTATGGGAAGAAACAGACTGGTGACAACATGTTGGGTTTTGCATGCTAGCTAGCAGGGTCCCTGTCTGACAAAGACTTAGAAGAAGCAGGATCCATGCTGGAAGTTGATCCTCCCTCTTCAAGGTCTGAAGTTCTTATCATTGATCGTTTGAGGAAGTATAACTTCAAATAAGTGTCCTTGGACTTTCTTGTTATGAAGGAATGACACGCTAAGTAGCAGTCTGGCACACAGCTGTCACTGAGACAAAATAGCTGTGGCTGTCCATGGGTGGAATGAGAACATCCCAGGACAGCAACTGTTTGAAGCCTGAAAGCTCTGAATCTACCATTTTGACCTGGATAGTGGCTCAGAATGCTAAGAGGCAAATTAAATTTAGGGTTTTTGGGGGGGGGGGGGGCTAAAATAAGGAAAGGGGCAGTCATTTAAAGGGCATTAACACTAACTAATCACCTAATTTGCAACTGAAGCAGATTCCACTAAAGGTAGTGGGTGGACACTGCTTGCTCCATCTAACTGACATGGGTGGTAAAAGAGTACCGAGGGACGGCTCTGGCCTTTATGCCAGCATGGGGAAGGGGGAGAGGGAGAGTACACATGGCATAGGTGTGGCCCTGCAGATACTGCTATTCAAATATTCCAATCTTGTGAACATGAGGTGTATGAATAGTGGGATCCACACAAACAGTCAAAAAAGAAATAATTTCCCATCTTCTGTTTTCTAAGAGTATAATACATGCAATGGGCATTTAAAAATGGAAACTGTGAAAAAGTCTTTGATGTCCCTTTACTTGCAAAAGATCAATTTTTCTGGAAGATTATTTCAATTTTGTTATGTTAACATTTCATTAAATTGAGCAGAAATATACAGTTTTCATTTTCCTCAGTATACAGGAAAGAAAGAATTTCTATTTGTTCTGTTAGGGAAAATAACCCCCCCCCCTCTAATCATCTTAGCCCTAGGCCTTCGAGCAAAATTATGTATTATAGAGGTGCTGTTAAACTTATAAAGGACTAGTTGTTTTACTGATACCAAAGCTAAATGGGCTACAATGTCTGAGCATAAGCTGTCATGTGCACAAGCCAAAAAGAGGACCTAGAATGTGAGATTAATAGCTATGGTAACCAGGAGATTCTGTTATCACCCGTTTAAACAGCTAGGGCACCCATGAGCGCGAGAACGAATCAGAAAATTGCCAAACCTGTATAACCGTCTAGAGACCTAGACGCTGATCAAATAGCGAACAACACAGTGAATAATGATAGAAACAAGTGAGCTAGCGGGGAGATTGCTTGCGTGATCAAGGTAGCAAATTATATTTCACTCATAGCCCCAGGCAACTTATTAGTCGTTATTTGTCAGGACAGGTCAGCAATTTGAAGTCATATCACAAAATAAGGCTGTATCTATGTGTGACGTTTTGTTCGGTGGTAAAACCTTCTAATAAGCTCGAGTATAGCGCGCGTATGTGTAACAAGGCATAAGGTGCAGGCCTAACCCCTGGCAAGTGGGACATTGCTAGCTTGCGCTCCGTGACGTTTTGCGGTTTTAACCTTTATAAGCTCAGTAACATTTGTAACAGGCAGGTCAGCCTAACCCTTGCAGGGGGACATGCTGGCCTCCGCCTGTGCACAGGTGTATATTCAATAAAGGTGCCTCAGGCTGTCTGATCAAATCACAGAGGTGGTCTTCTTTTCCCCGACAGTTCCCAGAGTGATTCTGCCCACAGTCAAACAATCTTCAAGAGAAGTCTCAGTTCACAGTTAGATAGGGAAAGAGAATGAGAATTCATACATACTGTGAAAAGGCCACACATCCGTTCTGTCTTTTCTGGATTCCTCGGGCCTCCGTTCTTGTTTAACCTCACCAGAAACCGCTCACTAAAAAGCAAAGGAAACAAAGGAAACTTACTTGCAACAAACTTAAATACAAAAGAATAAATATTTAAAACTGTGTGTTAAACCCTGTCATTTTTGAATTTCTCAAAGCATAAGGAACTGTATTCAGCGACTCAGGTAGAATTACATTGTGAAGCCATGAGTAATTATTGTAGAAGGTTTTGTTTTACAGCAAGTACCTCTCCATGAAAAGATGCAGTGCTGGTACATCTTACTGGCAGATTATCATACTAAAATAACAGATTTGGGTTAAGGCTATTTTTCAAGTGCATGAAGTCTCATGAAAGCACAGGACTTGAACAAGTGCTGCAGATAAGGACTAAAAAGCATGTGGCAGAGCTCGGTGACCCAAGACTAGAATAGCAGGAATGCTGTAGTGCAGGATTGATGTCTACTGACAGAGCTGTTTGGGGTCGGAAAGTACTTCAAGTAAGAACTGAAGTGCATTTGCAGAGTTGTGTAAAGGAAACGTACAAAGCACCTGCCTGCATGATGCTTGGTTCAAGTTAGTTCTGTCTGCCTTTCACTTTCATGACAACTGAAATTCACTCAAAATGTAAGACATCATAACTAAAGAAGGATACAGAGATGAGAAAAATGTGTCCTGAAAGCTTACTCATTTTAAACAAAACCAATAAAATACTGCAGTAATTCTTGAATCTTAGGACCTGATTTACCAAACTTTTTATCATTCATAAATTGAACAGCCCTACTGCAAAGCCAGGATGAAACAAAAATCAACAAAATGGGTTTGTAAACCAAATCATCCACCCACTAATGGAGACACAATATGATAGTTACACAAAAGTCATGACAGAGAAGTTACTTATATACATATACAAAACCAAGATCAGTAGATTTAATTATTTGCTGGGCTTGTGACTGTGCATTTGTATACACATCTAAATAACTCTCAGCCTTCAGCTATGCACCTTAGAATATGTAGCTTGGTAACTTTTCCAACCTTGTGTAATTATGTAATTATTAATGTTCTTAAAGTGAGACATTTATTTGCACTATTAAACTTAAGATATGGATGGCTCCATGGTTTGGAATGGCATCTGAAACACGTTGTTTCCTAGTCACCATCCCTGTAAGGCTTGTGAAGGGCACATACAGTGGGGGGATCTTGCAATTTTTCAATCAGTAGCTCAGGAAGTGTTAAGCCAGTTCAAATAGGGTTGCATGGTAATCACCTTCCACAATCCTATTTGGTGCCGTCTACACTGACATTTCAACAAGGTTTAAAAACTGTGCTTAAGATGGCCTCTCAAACTATATGAGAAACTAGACCCAGATTGTTCTCTCCTGTAGGAAGCACTGCTTCATTAAGCTATCTGCAAAACAAACAAGGAGGCTCTGTGATTCAAGTCTACATGCTTGACTCCTCCAGCTTGCTCTCCAGAGCACAGATCCAAGGAAAGACATACTTAAAGCACCCTGATTCGCAGCTGCCCCTGTAGTATCCCTTAAAGTGGTGTCTACTGTATGGAGGGGACTTACTTCCTGCATAATACTATGCTCAGCTTTGTCATCGCTGCACAGATACTCTAGAGGGGTAGGGAAGGAATGATGCAAGTCCCCATAGCCTAGTCTGTCTCCTCCCCATGTACGGAACCCAAGACCTGTGGACAACTGCTATTAATAAACTACTCTAGTAAGGATTAACTAAATTCACTGAAACATAGTCTGCAATATATTGTTTCTTTGTACAGTAACTCCTCAATTAAAGTTGTCCCGGTTACTGTTCAGCTCCCTGCGCCCTAAGTTCCCTGTGCAGCAGCCACTCAGCAGGCTATCAATTGCCAGCAGTTCAGCTGTCCCTCCCCGCACTGCCATGTGCTGCTCCTGCCCTCTGCCTTGGAGCTGCTCCCAGGAGCCTCCTGCTTGCTGTGCCAGTGAAGGAGAGGGGGGCTAATGTCAGGGTGTCCCCCTCTCTCCTGCTCCTGCCTCCCGCTTACCCCATCTCCAAAGAGCGGGGGGAACAGACATGACAGGCTCAGGACTGAGGGAGCTTGCTGGCAGCAGCTGCTGTCTCAACTTGCTGATCTACTTAAAAAGGCAATGTACTTAGAGTGGAGTCAGTGTACTTAAAGGGGCAATGCACATCTCTCACTCACACAAGGATGTGTGTCTGTCTCTGTCTGCCATGCTGTCTCCCCTCCCTCCGTTTGTGCTGCCTTGTAGAGTGTGAGGCTACATTAACAACATGTTAACCCTTGACGGCTCAGCTGTTCTAGTTCATCATTTAGCAGTAAGGCATTCCCTGGGAAATATCCTACCCTCTTCCTCCCTCTGACTTCACCACCTCAACCAAGCTTCACAATCATCACTGCTGTGTACAGTATTAAATATTTGTTTAAAACTTACACTCTGTGTGTGTGTGTAGTCTTTTGTCTGGTGAAAAAAATTTCCCTGGAACCTAATCCTCTCATTTACTTTAATTCTTATGGGGAAATTGGATTCGCTTAACATCATTTTGCTTAAAGTCGCATTTTTCAGGAATATAACTACAACGTTAAGCGAGGAGTTACTGTAGATATAAATACAAAATTTATAGTAAACATATATAATGTGAGTTTACATTTTAGATTTAAGTTAAAAATTGTGACCTGACAATTTAAACCAGATTGTCACCGCATTGCTCTACTACTCATAAGCAGAATGGTTGAGCCAGAACTTCGGAGGAGTACAAATAAATCTTTTACTTTGATGTAGAGCATGGTGAGGTATATTTACACTACATCAAGCAATATAACTGTCCATAAACTGATGCTTCTTTCTTAGTGTGAGAGATTTAATTTGAAAGCATTCTGAATCTTGACTGTTCTGTTGTATGTTTAAACATGGCTATGATGTGATTATATATATTTATTACTCCTATGACCTGCCAAAGTAGGCTGAGACATGGTCATATACCCTTAATAAGGTTTGCACTAAAATATCTTCATAGATTATCAATAATTTTTGGCACCAAAAATGATCTGTGGCTGAAACAGGATCATGTGATCCTGTAATATAGAATATGCTGTAAAACTGATGTCCCTGTGAAATAAAATTCTTAAGACATAAAAAGAGAAGTCTTATAGCAGGTCCTATGTCATCCTGCTAGATGTTTAGGGTAAGAGACCATGTTTTTCAGATATTAAAACTTATTCCACAGAACATGAAGCATTTTGGGCAAATTTCCTGCCTCTTCCGTTTCTTTTTAAGGTTGTATCAGCTGCAATATAGGCCACAAACAATGTAGTAAAAATTAAGGCAAATGGCATAAAAATAAAAGTGACAAAAATGCTTTTAAAATTTCCCAGGGGCAAAAGATAGTTCAGTACCCACTAAGCTTCTGAACATATGTTAAGGAAAAATAGTTATATAAGTAGAGAAAATTCTCACTTCCATTTCCCCATGAATGGCTGTTCTTATTTCTCCTAGAGCTTCCTTCTGGCTGATTGGAGTGGAGTGCTCTTACAGCTGGAGCCGATGTAGTAAGAAAGAAGTGAATCTCAAGAGCCTTGGAGTGAGATTTTCAAAAGTGTTCAGTGTTGGCCTAACTCTGTTTCCACTGAAGTCAATTGAATTTAATGGAAGCAGAATTAGGCCAACATTAAGCATTTTAAAAATTCCAACCTTGAAACTCAGAAATTTGAGCAGGGTTTGGGGGAGCAATGTCCCCCTAGCAGTATATGTTAGTGGAGTGGTGGCTGGTGATGGCCTCCACCCAGGGCCAGAGGAGCCCAGTGTCCTGGCAGGTGGCAGAGGGGGAAACAGAGCCACTAGGTGGTGGGGGGAGGGCAATGAGAAGAAGTTGGCCCTGAGGGTGGCTGGAGGTTTCATGGCCATTGCCTTCAAATCACCACAGCCTGCAATCCATGCCTGTCGGGTCCCCTGGAGGATCTGCAGCTGCTGCAGGGATTGAGGCTCGGCGGTGCCGCTGTTCCCACCTGGACAATGCCATGACTAAGATTGGGACCAATAAGGTAATGGCCAGGCCTGGCCTGAGTGCCTGCTTTTTCCTGGCACTGACAGCCCCCGAGCCCTTTTCTCGTTCCCTGTGAGGCATGCCAGGGTGCTGGGTGGGTGACTGGGGCAGGTCTGCCAGGTGAGGAGCACAGGGCCAACCTTAAGGGGTGGGTGGGTGATTGCCCAGGGCGCCCTGGGCAGGGGAGCACTGTGGTCAAGAGACAAGGAGCAGGATGGCCTGGGATGCGAGACCATGGAAGGGAGCTTGAAGTAATGAGGGGAGAAGGCAGTGAGGTCTGTGGGAGGATGGATTGGGAGGCAGTGGGGTCCAGGAGCTATGGGGGAGGAGCCTGTGGAGGCAGCAGGGGCCTGGAGCAATGGAGATGAGCCCCCAGAGGCAGTGGGAGCCAGGGGCTATGGGAGAGGAGCCTGCGTAGGTGGCAGGGGCCTGGAGCAATGGGGATGAGCCCCCAGAGGCAGTAGGAGCCAGGGGCTATGGGAGAGGAGCCTGTGGAGGCAGCAAGGGCCTGGAGCAATGGGGATGAGCCCCCAGAGGCAGTGGAAGCCAAGGGCAATAGATGAGGAGGCAGAGGGGTCCCTGGGTGATTAGGGGATGGATGGAGAGCCTGGAGAGGCAGAGGGGCCCAAGGCAATGCGGGAGCTTGGGGAGACGGGGGCAAGGTCAACAAAACACAAGTTTTCTCAGGGTACCATTTTTCCTAATTCTGGTCCTGGATGAGCTCAAGGCTCTCACTTATCATCTGACCAGTTTTGCCACAACCTTTTCAACAATTTTTGAAAAAATGAAAACTAGACAGAGGTCAATAAATAGCAAGATTGTCAGAGTCAAGCCAATAGCTTTCTTAAGGTCTGCTGTTATTCTATCCCCACAGTGACATACACAATCCACAATGGCCCAGTACTTCTTCACTGGTCTCCAACAGCCAGGATGGACATATATTCAACTCAAGTTGTGGACCTGAACATTTCCATAAACTCAGACTCTGGATAAATAGAGGCATACTGTGATATTTTTATATGGTCACTTTTCAGATAAGAATTACACTACTGTAGCTTTAAAGTTCTGCACTAATTTTAGGAGATAATAATGAACTGACAGTTTTTAAAAAGTAGATGCATTCCCTGAGCCACAGGAACTATACAAAGGAGGCTTTTTCTATACTCCCAAAAATACTTTTCAGAAAGACTTAAAAAATAGTTATTAGGTCACCTCTGCACAGACATTTATCTCAACAGATGCAGCTATTTTAATTCTTAAACCAGTTTTATTATGCAGTCTTGCAGTTATATGAGAAAACATTTTTTTCATTTCTCCTGCAATTATAATTCGTATCATATATCTTCTCCATAATGCTTTGTATCTGGTTGACTGGTTTCATAAGGAAAATCTGAGTTCCAAAGAAAAGAACAGCAAATCCAAAAAGGCCTAGAATTAACTATCAAGATTGTTGCAGATAGCCATCATGACCCTCAAACACATGACGTTTACCTCCGTAACAGCGGTTCTAAGACTGTGTTTATCCCTCACTAAAACTGAACGTGACAGGGTGCACTCACCTCTCCTGAGCGCTGCCTGTGAGTTGGGTGTGAACCTGCACTCTCTCTGTTCACAATGCTCCCGGTCAGCTGTTGCCCTCATCAGGCATGTCTTCAGTGGCTCAGCCCTCTGGCTAAGTCAAACATAGTCTAAAATGGATGAACCCCTTTCATGGTAACAAATGTCCAACAAGGACTATCACTGTGCACTTGTCGGTATCTGCAGCCCTGCCCCTGGGCTCAGTTCTCAGCCCCTTCTGGGCTAACTTTAAGTCTGTCCCTGTTCTGTAATAAAGCAGCGTCCCCAGGGCTTTCTCCCTGGAGACTGTTTGCCTTTAATTGTTCTCTGGTATCCCAGCTCCCCAGCCATGTCAGTCCTTAATTTCAGTCCCCTTCGTGGGAGTGGGGGAAGGGAAACAAAGTTCATCAAAGGGTTGGCCCTCTCTGGGGTCTTCAGCCGTGTCCCTGGGCCTATTTGGGCTTTTAATAGTCTTATCCCCTTCTTGGGGGTTAGCCACTTTTCCGGTGGCTGGGGGGAAGGAGTGTCTCGGGCCCGCCCACTACACCAGATCCCAACTTAGGGACCTTTTAGACAGCAGCCATGTACTGCTTTCCTTTACTTGGTTGCTGCTGCTATTCTCTGGGCCGCTTCCCACTTGGTCCCATAACCTTCACTCTACCTTGAGTTACAGCAGGGGTCGGCAACCTATGGCACGTGTACCGATTTTTAATGGCACACTGCTGCCTGCCGGGACTCCAGTGTGCCATTAAAAATCCTGCTGGTGCAGCAAGCCGCAGGGCCTGTCCTCCCAGGAATGAGCGTCTGGCCAAGAGCAGCAAGCCGCCAGCCCCTCCCCCACCTTTCCCCCGGAGCCCTGCCGCCATGCGTGCAGTGCTCTGGGGGCCAGGGCTGCACGCTCCCGCGGGGCAGTGTTTGGCTCTGCGGGGAGGGAAAGATGCTCCCATTCATCCGGAGCCCTGCCGCCACATGTGCAGCATTCTGAGGGGCAGGGCTGCATGCTCCCACGGGGGCAGCGTATCTGGCTCTGCTTGGAGCCTCATGGTAAAGGGGTTGGGATGCCTGGATAAGGGCAGTCAGGGGACAGAGGGCAGGCTGGGTTGGATGGGGATGGGATCCCGAGGGGGGGTGGCTAGGAGCGGGGGTCTCTGGAGGGGGCAGTCAGGGAGCAGGGTGGGTGGATGGGGCATGAGAGTCCCAGGGTCTGTTGGGGGTGGGAGGTGGATAGGGGTCAGGGCAGTCAGGGGACAGGGAGCAAGGAGGGTCCTGGAGGGGGCAGTTAGGGTGGGAGGTCTCTGGAGGGGGTGGTCAGGGGACAAGGAGCTGGGGAGGTTGGATGAGTTGGAAGTTCTGGGGGGGCTGTCAGGAGGCAGGGGTGTGGAGAGGAGTTGGGGCAGGCAGGGAGCAGAAGGGGTGGGTCGTATGGGTCTGGAGTTCTGGGGGTCCTGTCAGGGGGCGGGGAGTGGTTGGATAGGTATGGGAGTCCCGGGGGTCTGTCTGGGGGCGGGGGTGTGGATAAGGGTCGGGGAAGTCAAGGGACAGGTAGGGGGTAGGGTTCTAGGGGGATAGTCAGGGGACAGGGAGCAGGGAGGCTTAGATAGGGGATAGGATCCTGGGGGCAGTTAGGGGCTGGGGTCCCAGGAGGGAGTAGTCAGGGGACTAGGAGTGGGGGGGCTTGGGAGTTCTGAGAGGGGCAGTCAGCCAGCCCTCTGCCCTGAGCCCTGTACCTTTATACACACACCAGGCCCCTGCCCTGAGCCCTGCACCTCCCTCATACACACCCATCCCTCTGTTAACTCCTTCACCCACCCCCCACAGCCCCAGCCCTGACTCTGGCACCCCCACACATACCCAGCCCCCCCTGCCCTGACACCTGCACTCCTCTCACATGCCCCCAGCCCTCTGCCCTGACTATTGCCCCCCCATCCTCACCCTCCCACACACCCCAGGCACCCCCCACATCCCCACCCCCACCCTGAGCACCAAATGGGAGCTCCTGCACACAGACACCCCCATTCCCACCTGCACCCATCACACCAAATGGGAGCTGCCCAGGTAAGTGCCCCCACACCCAAACCTCCTGCCCCAACCCTGAGCCCCCTCCCTCATTCTAGCTCCTGGCCAGACCCTTCACCCCCAGCCCTGTGCTCAGTCCACTCTCACCCTCAGCTCAGTGCAGAGAGAGAAAGAGAATGGACCAGAACCAGGGAGAAGGTAGGTACCCACTGTATGTGGGCAGGGCCGGGACCCCAGACCGGCAACAAGGTGAGCGGGTCCGGCAGCCGGAATCCCGGCTGGCAGGAGCCGGCAGATGGAACCCCTGAGCCACTCAGCCCACTGCTGGTCTGGGATCCCAGCCGCAGGCCCAGCACAGCCTGCTGCTGGTCTGGGGTTCTGGCTGCTGGACCCTTCCCAGCTGGGGTCCCGGCCGCAGGCCCCACTCAGCCCACTGCCAGCCTAGGTGAACAGAACCCCACACCAGCAGTGGGCTGAGTGAGCCGGCAGCATAAGATCAACATTTTAATTTAATTTTAAATGAAGCTTCTTAAACATTTTGAAAACCTTGTTTATTTTACAATACAACACTAGCTTAGTTATATAATAAATACAGACTTGTAGAGAGAGACCTTCTAAAAAACATTAAAATGTATTACTGGCACACGAAACCTTAAATTAGAGTGAATAAATGAAGTCTCGGCACACCACTTCTGAAAGGTTGCCGACCCCTGAGTTACAGTCTTTGGGTTCTATTTCTCTCATTCCTTGTTTGCGCAGGGTTTCTTCCAGGCCTCCTTGCCTGGAGAGATTTTCTGTCATACTCTTGCTTGAGTAGGGCTTCTCCCAAGCCTCCTTGCCTGGAGAATTTCTCCAACTTCCAGGACTTTCTCAGCCTTCTGGTCTCAACCAGGGACTGAACTGCTCTGGCCCAGCAGCTCCTTTTAACTGAGTCCTGATTGGCTGATTCCCTACAGCCTTTCTAGGCAGGCCTGAAGGACCCACCTTCACTGCTCCTTTCCTGGGGCAGGATGTGGTAGGACCACAAGGCCTCAAAGGACCTGGTACGCCCTGTCACACCAAATTATAAAGCGTTCCAATACCTAAAAAATGTAACCTTTTTTTGGTAACTGCTGGATGCAAATCTTCCACTGCTGTCTAATGCACAGATGCCAACTTTCATGTGGTTAATAAGCACCCCAACATTCACAATAAACCAAAAATCAAGTTAATCCCATTTCAAAACAAAGCCAAACTAGCCGATCCCTAAGAACTCCAACACTCTATGTGAGTAGGTCCCCCCAGTATGCAGTCTGGGACTGTGGTGGGCCCGCTGTGCATCCCTGACTCTCTTCCCCCCTTCCCCCTGCTTGCTGGGAGGCAATCAAAAAAAAAGAAGCAACATGCTACAACAAACAACAAGCCAAAAACTAGCCAACAAGCAACTCACAAGCCAATTAAGCCAAAACCAAGTCCAATTTCTGCATTTTTTTCATGGGTTTGGCATGTCTGGTCTACTGCAGTATTGCAAATTACAACTAGTATGTACTCATCATAGGCGATAACTGCCCCTATTTTGTTGAATAAGGATGTAAAATGCATGAATACCCAGCTGTCTCCATAGACAACATCTTGGGCCTGCTTCATTCTTATTTCTGCCGGCAAAACCCAGGCTATGGGAGACTTGTGACAGATAGTCCGCTCAATGGAAGCACACTGGCATAAGCTCCCATCAACTTGTGCTCTGCCAGACGGCCTTGAAGCACACTGGCATAGCCCTTAAAGACCACAGGGACAGTTAGTGAGGGGACAAACAAGCCACTACGTCACCTCTGCCAACTTGAATTTAAGACACATCGTAGTTTAAACTGCTCCCCACTGGTAAAGCTTCCGTGGTGGATTCAAGGGAGCAAAGCAACCCCTCAACATTAGAGAATCAAAAAAGCATCAACCTAAAAAGAACGTCTTAGCATAGCCACTTCATGTTTGTTGTACAGTTGCTTACTAATTTATCAGCAGCAAATTGTCTGAGAATACTTAGGAGGTACTGAGTAAGCTTCTCTAATGACAGAATTTATTTTCATATAAGAAAACAATGCAGAAAAACATTTCATTTTGCAATTTGCAAACCAATGAATGTATTAAACCTGGATTTTGCTGCAAAGTTACAGCAATGTGTATCTTAATACTCCCTCCCAAACCAGCCTTCATTCTGGGCACTATGCAAAAACTCTAAAATAGTTTTCCTCCCCTAAAATATAAATCTGTAGAGGGACTAATGAGATGAATTTACAACACTAATGCACACAAACATAAAATACACTCTTTAATTATTTAATACTTGTCCTCCCACACTCAACTCTCTCACTTCTTGTTTATTGTCATACCTCACTTTGTTAACCATACTATAGATCTGGATCCTGCAACTGGATCTGCAGAGATGGTTCCCTGTGCCTGACTTCAATGGGGTTCTGCTACAAAGGATTTAGCCCTTAGAGAGTAAGCTCTTTTGGGTAGGAACCTATCATTTTATTTGTCTGTAATGTATTCTATAATGCCTTTTTATATAAGGATCTCAAAGCACTTTACAAACATTAATTCATTAAGCTTCTTAACATTTTGTGAGGTAGGAATTATTCTTCCACAGATGAGGAAACTAACCCCATAGAAAGGTTAACTGAGCTACCCCAGAGATATAAAGCAAGTTGGTGGCAGAGGTGGAAACAGAACACAGTGGTTTTGACTCTGTCAGGTACTATTTTCTAACCACTATACTGCAGTTTTGACTCTGTCAGGTACTATTTTCTAACAAATATACTATACTATACTAATACTTGTAAAATGCTAGACTTGTCACAAAGAAAAAAAAATCTAAACTCCACCAAATGCAATTCAGTGCTTCCATATTCAAACTGGTGAATGTTTCTTCAGAGTCTGAAACATTTTTTATAAAATTATTATTATTTACTGGTGTCTTGGTGCCACCCCCAGTCTGAACTTTAGGGTACAGATGTGGGGACTTGCATGAGATAACACCTAAGCTTATTACCAGCTTAGATCTAGTAGCTGCCACCATCAAATAGTTTAAACAAACATTTATGGGAGAGGCATTTGGAAACTCTGTCTTCCCCGCAAATATTTTCCCAGTCTTTATCTCTCTTTTCCTGGCAGGATTGAGACTGATTCACCTCCCACCAATTCCTGGTGAGCCCAGATCCAAAAAACCCTTGGATCTTAAAACAAGGAAAAATCAATCAGGTTCTTAGAAGAAGACTTCTAACTAAAGAATAAGGGTGAAAGGAATACCTCTGTGAGATTAGCATGCAAGCTACTCTCACAAAGGACAGATTCAAAACACAGAGAATGTCCCTCTGGGTAAAACCTTAAAGTTACACAAAAGAAACCCAATTTGATTCTCCCTCTTATATAAAATGAAGTCACAAAAGAAAATAAACATAGTCTAATACATTCCTTCTCTAAACACTTACTACTTTTAGGAAATGTTAGATGGCTGAGTCCTGGATCCTTCACTCCAGCACAAACTTTTCTGATCAGACAAAAGACTGATTTCCCTCCTCTCTCTTTGAAAACATCTTGTCCCCCCATTGGTTCCTCTGGTCAGGTGTCAGCTAGGCTATGTGAACTTCTTAACCCTTTACAGGTAAAAGAGGAATTAACCCTTAACTGTCTAGACAACTGGCCTGAAATTTTCATGTGGTTTTTATTTTTCAAGCGTACACATTCTGTTGGAATTTGCCATGTGATATGAGAAACAAATGAATAATCCCTTCTGCTAACATTGAAATATTCTTAAAAATTTATTCAACCATTCTCATCCAATTCAACTCATAATAAACTTGGAATTTATAGCCTGACAGCTCTGTGAGTGCTAAAGTAGTATGAAGGAAAAATATAATTTAAAAATATTTGAAAAAAACTGAGGAGAAGAAATAAAGATTAATTTTCCACCTTTAATGGCCAGTTTGGCTGTGCTAGCTTTGATTTACTTTCTACTTTAAACAATTTTAAAAGAAAAACCAAAAAAAAAGAAAAGAAAAAAAAAGAGCAAGAGAGAGAGAGAAAGAATGATACAGCATCTGCAGACAATGTGAGAAGGAAACTGCCTATCAATTCACTATCCTTGTCTTTTACCAGACATGAGAGTTAAAACCGATACAGGGAAGATGCTCATCTTCACCCTGTCCATTAAACTGATTCTTATCTCAGTGGAAGTGAACACCAAACCATTAATTACTAAGAAGATAGAAATTGTGATTAAATACTAAAGTGTGTTTATTTGGGATCAACAAGATCTAAATGGAAGGCTTCTGACACGTGAACTTGATGCAATCTATTTAGTTAATCCAACAGCTTTCCCTTCTTGCCCATATGTTTTGTAAGAACATGACCTCTAAATTCCCTCCCACTTTCTAAAACAAAGACATAAAAGAGAAAACTTAGTTCTTTGTAATTCTTGTTCTACATAGGTTCTTATACAGTGCTCATAGGATCTGAGGGCTAGATCCACAAAGGGGACTTAGGTACCCTGTCACCTAATGGAATCCACAGCTTTTGAGTTAGGCACCCAGGCTTCTTATACAATGCACAATGAGTGTTAGACACCTAAGAAAGGAATTTCCAAAAGCCTCCAAGCTGAGTGGAGAGCTGCCTAAGTTAGTCAATAGAAAATGCTGAGGAGAGGGGTGGGGCCTAAGCCCTGTCCCTCAAAGGGAGTTAGGTGCCTAAGTCCAGGTTGCAGTGAGGTGCCTATCTCTACTTCGGATTCACAGCCATGAAACCTCCCTAGAATTAAGGCACCTAAGCCATTTCTCACAAACAAGACAAACAGGAAGTGGTCTTGGTGCCTCCATATAACCTTTATCCAAACGGTTAGAGCACTCCCCTATATAAATTTAATTATTTATACAAAGTGGAACAGTTTCAACAGGAGAGATTGAGGGAGATCCACCTTAGAATATCCTATCACTCAGCTATTAGGGCACTCTCCGATGAGATGGGAGATTTAGGTTCAAATTCCTGCTCCAATTTCTTTCCAGAGGAGGAAATTGAACCTGGGTATCTCACATTCTAGGTGAGTTCTCTAACAATTGGAATAAAGGTTACATGGTTATAAAGGGGATGCAGGGACCACCACCACCATCTATGCAGAGCCTGATCCAATAAACATGGTTTTAGGAAGCCTCTGAGAACACCTACTGGACCAGGCCCCATAAGCAAGATAGGTAGAAAGGACCAGATCTATCAAGGTATATAGGTACTTGACTCTATGTGAAATCAATAAGAGCTAGGTGCCTAAATACCTTTCAGGATCTGGGTTAGAATGCCAAGTTTCAGGATCACACTGGAACTTAGGCATGAGCTGGGTGCCCATGCATCGGGACTTTGGTGTTTGTGTGCATGCTCAATAGCATATTTTTAGGTATCATGGGGAATTTAACAGCAGAAAAAAAGGCACAACGGTATTTAGGTGTCCACAGGGTTAGGCAGCAACTGCGTGGAGGTTTTGAGGATCTAAATTTTAGACTTAGAGCTTGTACACTCTAGTGCTTACTTCCATATAACCGAAGTTGTTCAGGGGTGTGGAAAAGCCTCCCCCTGAGTGATGCAAGTTAAACTGACCTAAGCACCAGTGTGGACAGTGCTATGTCAGTGAGAGAGGCTCTCTCCCTTCGGCACTAGGGTCTGCACTAGCAGCGCTACAGCGGCACAACTACATCAGTACAGCTGAGCCGCTGAAGGGATTCTAGTGTAGACTTGTCCTTAGGCACTGAATGGGGCAACTAGATGCCTAAGTACCTTTGTGGATCTAGTCCTGAGTGCCTTTCAGCAGTGTTTCACATGGCTATGTTCTCTCATCCTCTTCCCAAGGGAGAACTGGGTGTCTAGTTGAATGTTTTGTTTTGGATTATTTTAAACACAAACACACACACATAAAGCTATATGTTTATGTTAGAGAAGGCAAGGTCAAAGAAATGCACCTTGCTCTTAGTGGTGAGGTTTGTAACAGTCCCTGGTTCCTGTGGGAGTTCACTCCACAGTTCTCGGTCAGCTCCAAAGAAAGTTCTGTTATCTGCACAGATGAGCTTTACTTTTATTGTAGAAAGTTTCATTGTGCCAGAGGAGCAAAGTTGTTGACATAGTCTTCATCCCAGGGCTTTAGTTTATCTTTTAGACACTCTAGGCACAGGCCACTGAGTATCTTGAAGATAAGGACCGAGATCTTGAACTTGATATTCTATGGGAAGCCAGTGTAGGGAGAAAAGGACAGGCCTGATGTGTTTGCCATAGCCAATATTCTGAGAAGCCATGCTGTAGTATTCTGTACTAGTTAGAGTTTCCCAAGTGCAGAATGTCTCACGCCCTGGTATGTTGTATTACCATAGTCCATCTGAGAGGTGGCAAAGCCATGAACAACCGAGGCCTGTCACCATTTGCTAGGATGGGGCAGTCTCCTAGCCAACTGGAGATAGCAGTATCAGCAAATAATGCTTTCACTATGGGAGAGCTTACTATCAGTGAGGAATCCAGGAGCATGCCAAAAATACAAAATGAATTGACCAATTGTGGGTATGTACCTTCAACCAAAGAAGACTGCACTGCAGCAGCAAACTCTTCAAAGTGCTTTCCTCTGCCCACCAGAATAATCTCTATCTTACCTGGATTCAGCTTCAATCAGCTGTTCTTCTTCCAAAGACAGAGTTTATCCAAGCACTGGGACATCTTGGTGGTAGTGATTTGGCCATATGTGTTCATGGATCAATAGATCTGTGTGCCATCTCTATACTGCTATAACTTCTCAAAAGGTAATAATTCCAATAAAGATGACCATTCTTAATGCTGTGCTTTCTGTATTTGATTGGCTTAAGATGCTTGTGCTCCATGCCCTGAGCTGTTAAACCAATGTTCTCATCGATGCCTACTTATCACAGGGAGTGCAGGTAACAACATCTATATTCAAGGTTTCCCAACTTTTTCTGTTATAAGATTTTTTTCATTTGCTTACAACTTTGCCAAACAGATCGTTCAGGCTGAAATTTTCCATGTTATTTGTCTGCCTCAGGCTGAATTTTTTGAGAAGTTTCAAAGCTCAGTTGTTTCCGAGAGCAATATTTGAGAAAATACATTGTTTTGCCCATATTAAAAAAATTATTCCGGCTGTTTTGTTGAGATGCTCTAGTGCCTCCATGCTTTGGAGCAGAGACTTTAAATTTGGCAGGGGATTACTCCATCATCTCACAGCTCCTATGTGCCAATTGGACTGTGCATGTACTACCACATAACTACTGATCATGCTCCAAATAGCTGGAGATTCAAGGGCTGCACTTGCTCTCCCTGACTGCTGCATGCTCAGGCACCAGAATTGACAGCAAGGAGACTGTCTCCCCTGTGCTCTCAATGCTCCCCATGCTACTGTCCAGACAACATGGTGGAGAAGGAAGATTCAGTCTTACTCAAATCCATAGGGGTGAAAAATTATCATGCATGTGTACGAAATTATAGTAAATAAACTATGTTAACAGAAAAATAAGATGGCAAAGCCACACATTCAAAAGTTAGGAACCCATTCAGGGAACACTGTCCAGCCTCTGAACAGAGTGATGCAGGAGTCTGTGGAAAAATAGTATGTGATCATATAATTAAACACTATCATAATGCATACACACAAGGGAGCCAAATTAAGATTGTATGGGCAATCTTACTTCCCAGCATTTCCTAACTTTTGAGTGTTTGACTTTCCAGTCTTAATTTCCTTTTAATTGACGAGGTGCTATGGCCAACAACTGCCTCAGCCATCAATGGGTTTTGGAGTAAATAGTAACAGAATTATAATATATAAAACAAAGATTCCCTAACTGTAGAGAATATGAGTGGGAGCCTATTATAACCACTATTACCTGTATTTTTTGTTTTCAGAATTTATTGTCAGGTTCCAGAAATTTATTTAATAATACTATCAAAACCTTGTAACTGACAGGTCAATGAAAAGACAATAATTGATTTATAAACAAGAAGAATACCGTAACTAAAAAATGAAAAAGAAAGGTAACATTCATGCCAGTGACTGGAGATGCTGGTAACCTAATGTACATTTATGCAAAAATGTAACTTGCTAAAGTTTTAGGCACTAGAAAGCTTGTTTTGTTTCATTTTGTTTGTAACTATATTTGTCTTTTTTTCTCTTGCTTAGTATCACTTAAATCTCTGTTCTTTATTAATAAACTTCAGAGGCACGTCTCCAGGGAACTCAGGAACTGGGGTTCACTGATTATTACCTGCAAGGAAAGATTAAGACTGACAGTGTCTCAAGGAATTTGCTGTTGAGGCAGACAGCCTGGCATGGCAGGGAGATGGTACACAGTTTAAGCCTCAGCAAAGTTCTCCCTGGCTGAGGCAGAGGGGTAACATAGTGGCTTACAGTTCTGGGTGTCCTTAGGACAGCATCATACTTATACTCCAAAAGAAATAAATTCAAATAAAAGGGAGGCTCAGAATCGGAGGTCTAAAAGTTTCTGTAGAATTCTTACAGCATTTACCATATAATTTTGCTAACTCTTTCTGCTGATTTCTTTTGGCCATGACACTGGTCTTACATGACATCTATAATTAATAAATCACAGTAAGAAGTGGTGCTGTTCTTTTCTGTGACTCACGCTATCAAAAAGAAGGGATTGCTACATGGAGACGAGTTCTCTCATCCATCAGCATAACCACAGCATAAAGAGGTGCAACTTGGATTAGTGTGTATAAAAATTAGCATGGTGGTGATGGAGGAGTTTGAAGGAATATATAAATGAAAGTGCAAAACTTGAAAAAATCTTCAGAGTTTTTTTCCTGCATGGGTCTTGGAAAATGGAGCCAAAGTCAATAAACTAATTTTGTAATCTGACAGAAACTAATTCCTAGACTTCACCTACACCTCTAAAGTTTCTGACCTAGAAAATCAAGGATAATGTTCATAAAACCAAGAAGTCTAAAATTAGAGAGAGCGTTTCTGGGAGAAGGTAATAAACACTCGGAGAAGCTGTGTATTTTAGGAGTTTTAAATAAAGAAATCAGTGTAAAAAACTGATAAATCCCATCCAATTTTACTCTGCTTGAGATTCCAGGCTTGGACACTGGAGATTTTGATTAATATTAATATTCTTAATTTTATTCAGAATGAAGAACTGATAAATCAATACATTATTACAGATACAGGCATATATTATGACCCTATCTTAGGAAAGGAACACAATATAGCAGAGAAATAGTAAAATTACATTTTTCTTTAAATTTAAATAACATTTAGCAGAATGGACTAATGAAGCCAAAATGCTTCAAAATGTTACTGAATAAGATGCTGTCAGCACATATAAAATTATAGGAAAATGCCTCTACCTTCAAAAAACTGACACTCACATTCAAAATTACAGCTAGCATATCAATCATAAATTGTCCTCTTGTGTACATAGTTCTTCCAAGACATGCCCTTACATTTTATGCTGGCCAAATTATGGCTGCTGGGAAAATTATAACAGCTTTGAAATTCCTGCCTTTCATCCATTTAAATTCTCAACCATAAAACTCCATTAACATAGGTTTGGGGTTTTTTTGCGTTGAATAAAATATATGAGATTGAGGGGCACCATTGTTGATTTTAATGTAAAAGTCAAAAGCCTCACATCTTCACTTGCATTGCAATATCTAGTGGCAGAGCTAGTCCTCTTTTCACTTAGAAGTAGCCTATGGAGCTAGGCAGTTTGAAAGGGACCACACAGCTCAGTAGTATAGGCTGTGGCGTGAGGAGAGGGGCCACCCGAACTATTCCCCAACCACGTTTAGACAGGAATATGGTCTTTACCTGAAGATCTGAGAGCGAGAGATGAGAAGTGGGTGTTTCATGGAACAGCGTATCTAATTGTCAGTCTGGATGACTCCCTCTGAATATGAGGTGCGTGTAGCAAGTGCACCTGGCCCTAGTGAGGGAGTTGAGGGGTATTGCCTTTGGAAGCACGGGCAGCAGCAGGGCGTCTCCAACTGGAGCTATCCAATCTGCACTATGCTGTTCACTCCCTGCAGTATGTCTAGCCCTCTGGAGGAGGCCGGTGCACAGAGGGAGAAGGCTAGGGAATTAAGTGTTCCACAGATTGGCTCTGGCAGGGACGCAGGTGAGGAGCAGAAGGGAAGGGAGCTGGGAGCCTTTCTGTGCCCGTGGGGTACTTCCAGTGAATCCTCCCAAGTCTGTGGGTGAGATTTGTTAAGTCACTGTGAAAGGAGAAGCTGACACAGCTGCCTGTCCAGGAGAGAGAGCCACAAGCAGGAACATACTTTCAGTGTGGAGACACCAGGGCATCTATGAATCTGACAATCAGAGATAGGCCCTACCCATAGGAACCCTTACCCTAAGTCCTATGTCTCCTATCCACAGGAATCCTAACCCTAGTTTCAGGAACCCCTATGCATAGAAACCCCAACTCTAACTCCAAGTACTCTACGCACAGAAAACCTAACCACAGGGCAGGAACCTAACCCATAGGAACCCTAACCCTAGGTTCAAGTGTTGCCCTGGATTTGAGGGGTGTACATATCCCAGAATGTGATCAAGCTAATTACAACCATATTATGAGCATTCAGCCACCTTGAAGTAATGAAACAGAATACCCCATCGTTAAGGGTTAATTTGAAGACAGGCTTTCAAAAGGAAAGTGAAAACTAGCTACAGTTTCTGCTAATCAGAATGAGAGGAGGGGACAGACAAGGAAACAACTGAGACTGAAAATCTTGGTGGTTGGAAAACCATGAATCTAGACGCCACGGATATTAAAAGTTTATTGAAAGTTAGAGAAGTGATGATCCAGTCGGGGTCATTATGACCTATGTGTTTTGTAGAAGTTAGTTATAAAAGATTAGCTAACAGAGTGTACTTTGGAACAATCCTCTGAAGCCATCTTGAAAGACGTTTCTTCTAACACCTTCTCTCTCCTCAGCGGGTGAGCAATTGACCACTGCAAACCTGCTGTTAATTAGTCAATACCATTCCAGATGTTAGGTAAATATCTGGGATGTTCTAAACCTATTGTTTATGTTAGTGTGTGCTTAAATCTAATAAACTGCATTGTTAGATAAGAGCATGCTTACTTGCATTTAATCCTTGATCAGACATAATTGCTGTGTTTCTATTGATTTATTCCGGACACCGCCTGGAGTAAAATAGTTTAGTCACCACTCTTGAGGGGTCTGAAAACCCCAGGTAACACAATTACCCTAGTCATAGGAACCCTAAACTTATCTCCAATTATCCTACCCATAGGAAACCTAACTCTAGGAAGGAGAGCCCTAACCCACCCTAGGAACTCTAACCCTAGCTCCAAGTACCCACCCAAAGGAACCCGAACCCTAACTCTAAGTTCCTTATCCACTGAAACCCTAACCCTAGCTACAAGTACCCTACTCATAGGAACACTAATCCTAGGGAGCAGAGCTTTACCCATAGAAACTCCTTACTTTAGGGTGGGGAGCCCTGGCTACAGGAAGAGAAGGTTACTGACCTTGTACAGTAACTGAGGTTCTTCGAGATGGTTGTCCCTGTGGGTGCTCCACTTTAGGTGTCTTGGCGCCCTGTGCTTGTAATCAGAGATTTGTAGTAGCAGTGCCCCGGTTGTCCGTGCATGTGCACCAGCTGTCTTGCACCGTTCCCAGTGGCCACTTAGCATGCACAGCCAACCATCTCTCAGTTCCTTTTCTATCCCAGAGAATCAGCGTGAAACTCTGAAGTAGAGGGGAGGAGGGAGAGTAGTGGAGCACCCACAGGGACAACCATCTTGACGAACCTCAGTTACAGGTGAGTAACCTTCTCTTCTTCTTTCAGGAGTGTCCCTATGGGTGCTCCACTTTAGGTGACTATGGAGCAGTACCCCTTGATGGAAGGAAGGGCTTTGGAATATCTCTGTTGACGGTAGATAGCACTGAGACTATAAACTGAGTGTCAGCAGAGGAATGTTGTTCTGGGGCATAGTGTTTGGTAAACGTGTGGGCCAAGGCCCAGATAGCTGCCCTGCAAATGTCTATGATGGGTACATAGTTGAGGAAGGCTACTGATGTGGATAGCGCTCTGGTGGAGTGCGTATGAATCCCAGGTGGAGCCAGAATGCTGCTCTGATGATAGCACAGGTGGATATAGCTAGAAATCCACTTAGACAGTCTTTGTTTAGAGATGGCCTCACCCTTCGATCACTCTGAGACCAAGAGAAAGAGACATGATTTTCTAAATGTCTTTGTTCTTTCTAGGTAGAAGGCCAAAGCTCTATGGATGTCGAGAGTGTGAAGGGATGCCTCCCTGGCATCAGCATGGGGTTTCGGAAAAAACACAGGTAAGTAAATGGGCTGGTTTAAATGAAATGAAGAGGTTACTTTAGGTATACATTTAGGGTGGGTTCTTAGGATCGCTTTTCTTTATAGAATGTGGTATACAGTGGGTGTGCCATTAGGGCCCTTAGCTCCCCTACTCTTCTTGGTGAAGTGATTGCAATAAGGAAGGAGACCTTCACTGACAGATGTAGCAATGAGCAAGTTGCAAGAGGTTCAAATGGTTTGCCCATGGGGGTGCATAGTACGAGCTTAAGGTCTCATATAGAAGTAGGGTGATTTAGGTGAGGGTAGATGTTGGTCATGCCCTTTAAGAATCATTTAGTTGTTGGATGAGCAAAGATCATGGTTCCATCTACCTTATCATGTTGTGACGTGATTTCTGCTAAGCGTACCTTTATGGAACTACTGGAGAGGCCCATCTTTTTAAGGCCTAGTATATAGTCCAGGACTCTGGATAGAGGGGCAGAATGAGGAGACATAAGGTGAGCCTTGCACCAAGTGCAGAAACATACTCACTTATGAGCATATGTTTTGTGTGTGCTTGGTTTGCAACTATTCAAGAGAATGTCTTTAACCACCTCAGAGTAATCTTGATCCAGCCCAGTTAGCCATGGAGTAACCAGGCTTTGAGGCAGAGAATTACTAGGTTGGGGCAAATGACGTGGCCGGCATCCTGTGTAAGGAGGTGAGATAGTTGTGGAAGGGTTCGAGGAGGTTTCACTGCCATCTGTGTTAGGTTTGGGAACCACATCTGTCTGGGCCATGTGGGTGTGATGAGTATGACCCTGGCCTTGTCCTGTCTGACTTCGTGTAACACCCGTCTCAGTAGAGGAATTGGGGGGAATGCGTATATTAGTGGTGCTTCCCATTTTGTGAGGAGACCATCACCCAGTGAGTGGTGCCCAAGCCCTGCTCGGACACAATATTGAGGGTATTCTTTGAATTGTGAGCTGTTGCAAATAAATCTATAGTAGGGAACTCCCACTGGTTGAATATGGTCACGAGGGTCAGGTAGTCCATCTCCCACACGTGGGTTTGTGAGAAGCGTCTGCTCAGATGGTCTGCCCTGGTATTCTGAAGTCCTGGATGGTAAGCTGCAGAAATGTCTATCTTGTTTGATATAAACCATTGCCACAGGTGTAGTGCCTTGATGCAGAGAGGGTATGAACGAGCTCCACCCTGTTGGTTTATATAAAACATTCAGGCTGTGTTGTCCGTGAGGACTTCGATGGTATTGTTGCAGATAAGCAGAAGGAAATGTTCACATGCTTTTCTGACTGCTCAGAGCTCCAGAATTTTTATATATAGGTTGGTTTCCGCTGGGGACCAGCATCCCTGGATGGTGGTGTTGTTCAGATGGGCTCCCCATCCCATGAGGGAGGTATCTGTGGTGATTGCTATAGTGTGAGATTTTTGTTGAAATGGGACCCCTGAGCAGATGTTTTGTGGTTGCATCCACCACTTGAGGGAGTCCTTCACTCTGCAGGACATAGTGAGCTGTTTGTGGGGGAATGCTTGTGTATATAGCAGATGTGGAGCCAGGCCTGTTGGCATCTCAGATGCAGTAGGGCATGTCTGACTACATAAATTGTAATATCCATATGCCCAAGAAGTTGTAGGCAGGCTCTGGCAGATGTCTGGAGGCTGTCTGTGATCGTTGTTATCAGCCTAGTTAGGTTGAGGAATCACTGTTGGAGTAATCTTGCTTGTGCTGCGAGGCAGTCAGGATAGGCCCCTATAAACACTAGTTGTTGGATAGGGACCAGGATGGACTTTTGGACGTTTATTTGAAACCCTAGGTCGATGAAGAGGCTTATAGTGGTCTGTGAAGCTTATACTGCCGTCTATTGAGTTGGTGCTCTTATGAGGCAGTCGTCCAAGTATGGGAAGATCATTACCCTTAGTCTGTGGAGGTGAGCTGTGGTGACGGCTAGGACTTTGGAGAATACCCTTTGGGCTGCTGACAAGCTGAAGGGTAGTACTTTGTATTGGTAATGTTGATGGCCTAGTGTGAAGGGCAGAAATCATCTGTGTGCTGGATGGATGGTGACGTGAAAGTAAGTGTCCCATAGGTCACAGGGACAAGAACCAATCTCCTTTCTCTAATACTGAAATTATGGTTGCCAGGGTTATCATTTTGAAGCACTTCATCCTTACAAACTTGTTGGGTTTGTGTAATCCGGAACGGGTCTTAAGCCCCCGTTCTTTTTCTGCGTGAGAAAATAACATGAATAAAACCCTCTTTCCCTGTGTTTCCACCGCTCCTAGTTACAAGAGATGATTTATTTCCTTTTGCAACAGGGTTTTGTGAGAGGGATTATTGTAGGGGGACGGGGAATGTTGGTGAGTAGGGGCAGTAGAAATAAATGGGATAGAGTAACCTTTCTGGAGGATTTCCAGCATCCATTTGTCTTTAGTGAAGCTGTTCCAGACTGAGTAGTGTGGTAGCAGGCAGTCTCCAAAGAGACTGAAGGTCATCTGATAATCCGGCATGGGAGAAGTTAGAGGTCTTGAGCCCTCGACCAATACTTCAAAACGATTGATGTGATGTTTAAGGTTGAGACGTGGCAGGTTGATCCTGGTTCTGCCCATGCCTCGCTTGTTTTTGCTTGTGGCGTTGGTCGTATTGTCTTTGGGGTTGGGAGTACGGCCCTGTTTTTTTCTTGTTTGGGGGGAACTAAATACCTAAGTCTTCAAGGTGGTTCTCAAGTCCTTTAAGGTATGTACAGATGCATCTGTGCTCTCTGCAGATAGTTTTTGTTCCTCAAAGGGCATGTCCTCAACTGTGCCTTGTACTTCCCTAGGAAATCCAGAGAGCTGGGCCATGATGCTGTTTTGGTAATTAAGGAGCCCTCCGCCATGTTATCTTTGTATTGCTCCTTTGACTCCTCTGGCATTTGTTCAATAAAATATGTCATTTTATTAAACAAGTTGTAAGTGGATTTCACCAACAGAGCAGTTTGCTATGCGAAACTGCAGTGAGGCCAAGGAATAGGCTTTTCATCCAAAGAGGTCAAGCCTTTTCCAGTCTTTGTCATAAGGGGTGGTTTTTGACTGGTGCTGTTTTCCCCTTTGGTTTATTGCCTCTATGACCAGTGAATGTGGAGCTGGGTGAGTAAATAAGAACTCAGTCCCTTTTGCTGATACATAATGATTTAGTTGGGGATTAGTCCTGCTTTGAGGAGGGGGTTGGACTAGATGACCTCCTGAGGTCACCTCCAACTCTGATATTCTATGATTCTATGATAATATTTTCTGTCCAAACATTTACAGGAGGGTGGGACAGTGGCCAGGTCTGTCATATTATCTCTGCAGGATCCATTACAGCAGTGTTGATAGGCAGAGCTATCTTTGCTGATGGGAATGCCTGCAAGATGTCAGTAAGTTTGTGCTGGTCTCTGGCAGCTCTGCTAAAGAGATGTTCAAGGATTCTGCAACTCTTTTGAATAATCCTGGAAGGACTTGAAATCATCTCCTGTGATGGGAGCTGGTGACACAATTGTTTCGTCTGGGGACGAGGACGAAATATGGTTGCCAACAGTGTGTTGCCTTCAGAACCCTCTTCTGGCTCCTCTCCCTCTTCCTTCTGGACTTCCGATGGTGGTGGGTTCGTGGGTGAACGGGACTGTGTGGCCCTTTACGCTGGTGGATTGGGGGGGTTAAGATTTTGGGCTGTGTAGATTGCCCATGGGTCCCAGTATGGCCAGTTGGGTGGCATAACAATGGGTGTTGGCATCCATGATTGTGCCTGCTAGCTTTGCCCTTGTATAGGTGGTTGTTGGTGAGAGAGTCCTGGTTTTGGTGAGAAATTATGAGGGGTATAAAGATCTGAATCATTTTCATCACTAGATAATGGAGGTGAAGATCCACCAGGAGTGCTTATTTGGCTCAGTCCTGATCTGACTGGGGTACCGTCGGTGCTGAAGGGGGGTGTTCCGGGCATAGAGGAGATTGCCAGGTCTGCCTGCCTGGTAATGGGCTGTGGTACTAGGAACCTCAGTGCCATGGATGGCAGCATAGTATGCTCTGATGGTGCCATGGTCTTGTGAGGCTGTGTTTATGCAGCAGGTGGCACCATAACACTAGCCGGTGCCGAGGCGTTCTTCGGCACTGTTGGTGCCGAGCTAGGGAGCTTAGCTTTGGCTTGTGCACCTGAGTGAGAGCCTGGCCACATCGGTACCTTGGCTCCTTGGGATGTCTCAGTACTGGATGTTTCCACTGCCTCTCGGTTCAAGATTCTCGGTGCTGTTGGTAGCGGGGCAGATTTCTCACCAGGAGCCCACTTCTTCTTAGAGGAATCTCTCTGTGGTGATGACTGCAACTGATATTTGGCGGCCTTCTTAGGTGCTGGATCCTTAGACACGGTTTGTGTGGAACCCTTGTCTGAGGCTGCTGCTGGAGACCATTGGCCAGGAGGAAGTCCTGGACTCTGGGTTGGAGGCTGGCCTGAGGGATTTCTCCATCATTAATAATTTTAGTTGACGGTCTCTGGCTTTCAGGATCCTGGCAGATAATTTCTTGCAGTGTGGACATTTCTATGGTATATGGGTTTCCCCGAGACAGCAGTTGCACTGAGCATGACCATCTGATACAGAAATTGATAACTCGCAGGTCAGGCAACTTTTAAAGCTGGGGGAACCAGGCATGTCTGAGGAGATCCAGATCTATAGAAAACGGTTGTAGTTGTCACTTTGGCGGAGACCCACTGGGAGCGGGAGGGGGACAAATGAAATATTTTTTTAATGGGTAAATAAGGATGGGAAAACAGAAGAAAACTGACAAAAAGGATAAATAAATCTGTGAATATAAGCAATTTACGGGATAGAAGAGCGCAGCTGTTGCTCCAACTCAAGCCAAAGGCAGCATAGAAGGAAGTGAGTGATGGTTGGCTGTGCATGCTACGTGGCCACTCAGAGCAGTGTGAGATGGCTGCCACGTGTGCGCGGCCAACCAGGGCACTGCTGCTACAAATCTCCAATTACAATCACAGGGCGCCAAGGCACCTAAAGTGGAGCATCCACAGGGATACTCCTCAGAGAAAACCCCCCTATTTTAGCTCTAAGTACCCTACCCACAGGAACCCTAACTCAAAGGGGGGACAGATCTACCTATAGGAGCTGTAACAGTAGGGTGGGGAGCCCTAACCCATACGAATCATAGAATATTAGGTTTAGGAGAGACCTCAGGAGGTCATTTAGTCCAATCCCCTGCTCAAAGCAGGACCAACACCAACTAAATCATCCCAGCCAAAGCTTGGTCAAGCCTGGTCTTAAAAACCTCTAAAGATGGAGATTTCACCACCTCCCTAGGTAACCCATTCCGGTGCTCCACCACCCTCCTAGTGAAATAGTGTTTCCTAATATCCAACCTAGACCTCCCCAACTGCAACATGAAGCAATTGCTTCTTGTTCTGTCATCTGCCACCACTGAGAACAGCAGAGCTCCATCGTCTTTGGAACCCCCCTTCAGGTAGTTGAAGGCTGCTATCAAATCCCCCCTCACTCTTCTCTTCTGCAGACTAAATAACTCCAGTTCCCTCAGCCTCCTAAATCTAGTTCCAAGCACCCGACCCATAGGAACCCTAACTCTAGCTCTGAGCACCCTACCCTTTTCTGGGACAGGGTGTGGCAGGCAGTGAGGCTCCAGCAGGCTAGTCACATCATATTTCAAAGTACCCTACTCATAGGAACCTTCACCGTAGCTCCAAATCTCTCTACCTACAGGAATCCTCACCCTAGCTTTAAGTACCTTACTCATATAAACCCTAACCCTTGCTCCAAGTATCCAAGCCAAAAAAACCCTAACTCTAGGGATGGGAAGCCCAACCCACAGGATCCCTAAACCTATCTCCAAGTATCCACCCCTCATAAGAACCAAACCCTAGCTCAAGCACCCTACCCACAGAAACCCTCACCCTACCTCCAAGTACCCTACCCATAGGAACCTTTAATCCTAGGCTGGCAAACCCTACCCATTGGAACCCTAACTCTAGGGCAGGGAGCCCTACCCATAGGAATCCTAACCCTAGAAATCCCTCCTCTCCATTGCCAGGAAGATCCTTGCTCACATCCTTTTGAACTGTCTCCTCCCTCTTGCTGACGACATCCTTCAGGAATCCCAGTGTGGGTTCAAACTATCTTGAGGCACACTGACATGATTTTTGTTGCACAACAGATTCAAGAGACGTGTAGAGAATACCACCAGCTATTGTTTATGGCCTTTATTGACTTAAGGCCCTTGATTCCATCTGTCGTGAAGCATTATGGAAGGTGCTGTCTAGGTTCAGTTGTCCACTGAAGTTCATTCTTGTTCTCAGGATATTTCATGATGAGATGATTGCCACCATCCTCTGTAATGGGTTGGAGAGGGACCCATTCACCATCTACACTGTTAAGCAGGTCTGTGTTATTGCCACAACCCTTTTTTCATCTATCTTGCTGTAATCTTGATTCTTATTCATAACTGCCTTTCTTCTGGAATCGGGATCAAGTATCTCATTGAGAGTCAGCTCTTCAAGCTTCTGGAGTCTTATTAGGAATTCACTGGTGTCAATATATGTCCCTATGGGGTGCACCAACAGTTACTCTCTTGCTAATCTGAACATGTATAAGCAAGTAGCGGCCTAGTTAAAGGAGGACATTTAGTTTAGAGAAAACTTTCAGATGTAACAAAATAGGGACTAGATTATCACTTTACAGTTTGCCCTAAGCAAGGGCAGCATGTAGTTATGCTGTCCAAGGTAAAAGTCTGGGAAGCTGATTGTGACTCAGTTTTTCCCTGGCTTTGGGGAGGAAATACACTGAACTAGCACAGTGTATGGTTTCCAAGTGCATTGACACAAGTAATTGGGACATTATGAAGTTGGAGGGGCAAAGCTAAGGCTCCATCTTTACTCCTCCTTACTCTCTTGCACACCTATGTAGAGTTAGTGATGATCTTGTACTAAATCTTACACCCATTTATTATTCAGATGCTTTTACTACTTTTTTCTTATCACATTTGCCAACTAACAAAAATATTTGTGTTTAAAAAAGACTACCTAACTCCACAGTAAAATCATAAACTACTTCTGGTGACACCTCAGTCGTTTCCTGATGTCATTAATACAGGATTGACGCTGCCTAAATGATACAAAAGAAGGAGATGATGAGCAGTAAGGGAACACGTTCTAATGAAAGCACAAATATCTACTATAGCAAAAGGCTTCAGTGTTGATGTTCATTAAAAAATTACTGGGGCTCTGCAGAAGGCCATCTCCAGACATCTCATTGCAGAATCAGGGAAACAGTTTATTTTCATTTTCCCTTTTGTCAAATATGCTGAAGCACGAGTATATGTTATCTGCCCACTTTAAAAGACAAAACCTTCAGTAGCTCAAAAATTAGATTTGGAAAAGATATATTAGTACATTTCTCAGGAGTCAGTTTACAACTGTTCCCTACAGTAAATATAATAGTGCATTTTCTATTGTTAGTATTTACCTAGTTAGATTTGCATTTTAGGCCATCTCTTCTAGAAAAAACAATGAGGAATACTTTTGGCACCTTAGAGACTAACATATTTATTTGTTAGTCTTTAAGGTGCCAAAAGTGCTCCTCTTTGTTTTTGCTGATACAGACTAACACGGCTACCACTCTGAAATCTCTTCTAGAAAAGTCTATTCAGTATCTCTGAACTGCTGTCTGACATGACTCAATATTACAATCTTCCTCCTCTCCACAGGATGAAGGGAACATGATCAAGTCATCCAATCCTCAGCCAGCACAACATGTGTGTGAGAGAGAATGAGTCATGTAGGGCAAAGGGTGTGTTCAGGATGACACGGTGCCTTTATGAAGAGCTCACATTCCATTTACAAACCTACTCAACCCCTCAATCTAGACTTTATGGCACCACACTATTCTGAACAATCTTTAGTACTTAGTATTGTCTCTAATAAGCCAACAGAAGTCACTCAAGGAACAGGAGACTCACCTTCCTCCACACATTCACAGCCAGAAGCATCACCTCCGCTGTTCTCCTAGTTCAAAAATTGTTTGATTAAATTATGATGGCCATTAAAGGGAAATATGATTCACAGACTGCTGTTAAAATCTTCATTTTCACGCAAGTGTTTACATTATCTTTTTTTCATCAGCTGCTTTGCTAAAATGACCTGCAGTAACCCCTGTTTCAAAAACAAGTCTATAAAAGTGCTTTGCTTTGGTTTATGGAGTGTACTTTAAAAAGACATCTTGGAGAAAAGAATCCCAAATTTGCGAGGGAAATGAGTTTGGTTAAGAAAAACAGCTCCAAGCAACACAGTTTGCTTTCCAACAAATTCAGGCTTAGTGCTCATGAATTATTAAGTTACCACCTTGGCTAGAAGCCACAGGGAAGGATTACAGAGCATACAGTAATACTGTCACTGCAAATACTGGGTTTCCATAGAAACACAAATTAGTTAAAATAACTACCTGTCATCCCAGATTCAAGCAAAAACAATGAAAAATGCTTGAAAATGTATTAAAGACTGCAGAAGCAATATAACTAAGTACCAATTACAGATTCTCCTTGGATTCTTGTAAATCTGCCAAACACCAACATTTGGTGTTCTAGTTAGTGTTTTTTTTTGTTATTTGAAATCAGGAAAGGTTCATATTAGCATTGATAAAAGGCACTGGAAACTGATTTGTCCCCATTAACTGGAAAAGATTTCTGACTTCCAAAGGAGAGAAGTCAGTGACAAAATGTGATCCCTCATTTCTACCATCCTTGTCAGAGGCCCTCAACACAGAAATGGTGACAAAAGAATTTGACACAATCCTGCAGGCTTTTCCTAATGTGAAATGCTGTAAACTTGATTGTGGAGAGGACTTCTAAACATTGACTACTGATATTTTAGGGATGATGGCATTTCAGATTAAAACTAGTGCTTCAATAATTAAAATCCACTGATTAATCTCTAGTTTATTTATATTTTTAAAGTCTTGACTGTTATTGTCTGATATTGACACATTTTCTCACTGAGGCCTATCTAGATAGGCTTTGCATTTGTTCTACCAAGAAACTACCTCTCTTCTCAATTATGATAACTGAAAGTGGAAAAAAACCACAGCATTATAATATGATCACTACACACAATGTCAATGGTCCTGGCATCAGTAAAGCAGCATTATTGGTTCAATGAACAGATTTACATCAGAAGCAACTGCATTTGATTTGACTGAAGAAAATGTTGAAAAATACGCTAAATGATCTGAAAATCAACCTTCTGCTGACCAGCTTTCTATATACAACAGCATGTGGCACTCAGCCAATTAGAGGCATCAGTATCAACTGTGAAAGCAGCAGACTGCTAGGTCTTCCAAAACCAAGGGCTTGTCTAAGATATAGATGCTGCAGTGTCATAGCGATGGTGCTATAGCTGTGCCACCATAGCACCGTGGTGCAGACACTTTCTAGAGCAATGGAAGGTGTTTTCCCCTTGCTGTAGTTAATCTACCCCCTCAAGAAGCGGTATTTAGGTCAGAAGATTTCTTTCTTTGGCTGACTTGTGTCTATGCCCCTGAGCGATGTAGCTGGGTTGACCTAAGTTTTAGGTGTAGATCAGGACTAAGGATGAAAGAGGTAAGCCTAGTCTACACTACAGAGTTAGGTCGACGTAAGGCAGATTACACTGACCTAACTATACAAGTGTTTACCCTGGAATGGTGCTCCCGCCAATGTAAGTCATCCACTACATCAACCTAATAACATTGCCTCTGCAAGACACATAGCACTTAAGTCGATGTAGTTAGGGCGATGCACTGTCTGTGTAGACACTGTTATTGACATTGCTTGTTGGCTGTCACCCCTGCACGAGGGCTCACAGATGGACCCCCATGATTAGGACTGACACCCCAGAGCCTCACTGCTGCCTCCTGGTGACAGATTAGGGGGTGGAGGAAGGAAAGCTTGAGCCTGTCCGCTGCCCAGCTTGGGCTCTCCTCTCCTACCCAATCCCTCACCGGGAGGTGGCCAGGCTTGGCTTCTCCTCTTTCTCCCCCAAACTTTCTCCAGGAGGCAGTACCAGGGCTCCCAGCAGGAGCCACCGCATCCCCCACCCCGGGGTTCACAGTGGGAGCAACCTACGGCTGACATCAAATTTCACAGCAGGAAGCCTATCAGCCATGAAATTGATATTTTTGTCAGTTTCATGGCTACCGTTATTTCACATTTGGTCTCCAGCTCCTGGCTGTCAGCTCCAGAACTGGGGAAGGGTGGGGGGAGAAGAGGGGTTTCCAGCTGTGAAACCGGCATGGGTTGACAGCAGGAGCCGGAGAAGAAATGTGAAATAGCAGCATCCAGGAAACTGACAAGAATGCCAAATTCACTGCTGGTAGGCTCCCTGCTGTGAAATTGAGCTGCGCCTGGCTCACAGCTGCGGTTGTCAACTCTGGGGTGGGGATGTGAGGCTCCAGCTGTGAGCTGTGTGGCTGTCAGCTGGAGTGTGTGGCCCTTTCAGTACCTCACAATACCCCACTTCAGTCAGTGCAAGCGCTTCTGGTGAGGACGCACACCAACAGCTGATTTAATTACTGCAGTGGCTGTACGTCGACCTAACATAAGTCAACCTAATTTTGTAGTATAGACAAGCCCGTAGTAAAGCAATAGTGGCAGCAAAGGGAAAGAGAAAGCCATTTATTTGTTTACAGATAAATTGTGTGGTTAACTCATTTTGTCAATTAGGTTACACATTTATGCAGGAATTCCTCTTAGAAAATTCATACATCAGTAACCCTTACCATACATTTGTAAATGCTACTGATATCCTTGAAAGCTACACCGTGTTTTGCTGTGGTACTTAAATCATCCGCACCATGGGAATGAAAGAACTGAAGTGGAAATTCCTTCTGTAACTTTCTGAGGCAACAAGGTAGTCTTCACATTTCATTCTGACAGTCAGATTGTTCATTTTCTTTTCTGTTTCTAAAACCAGACTGTTCACTGATACCCTGTTTAGGTACTGCTGCTCTGTCATGAGCTATTTATAAATCTTCCCCAGCCTCATGATACTGACCTCTTCTCTTCCTATTTTGTATAACCTTTAAAGCAGTCTAAGCCAGAAACATCTAATTTCCCAGCAATATGTTTTAAAGGTGTCATACATTAGTTGTCACATTTATTTAGTTCTGGCTCTATAAACAGTTCTTATTATAAGGTTTGGGTCGGGTGGAGTTGAAAGTAACTACAAAGGTCTGTTTTTCTAATATGAGCACCAAAACAATAGTATCACAAGAATGCAGTACAGTATTAATGACATAATGTCTTCTTGCAGATTAAGCTGTTCCTTTCTAGTAAACAAACTAATTCAATATTTAAAATAATCTAGTAGGAAATTGTATTCATTCTGCACTAGTTGAACTATAGTATCTCTTTTTTTAAAAATGGAGATGTCATCAATATCTGATGGAGTAATGTTTCCATATAAAATATACTTGTATGGAGAGGCAGAAGTATAAGAAAACTCCATAACAAAGACAAGCAACACAAGCATAATAAGAGAAGGGAACTGGCTATGACTGTTAATATGCATGAGCACATCATAAATGTCCCTACACTACAATTATCTTTTTTGTTGTGTTTGTTTGGGGTATTGGTACCTGAGATATGTGACCAAAATATACTAAACAAGTAACGTGTTTGTTTTCTGTGGAACTATACATAAATGTTTATGTACTACTATTTGAAATTCTAATTGGTGAGAAAGTCAGGTCTAGATCATCACATGTGTCAGAACCATCTTTGTACTTCTCTGATCCCCAAGGGCGCTGGGGACTGGTTTGATTCCCAATATAAATAAGAACTACCTCAGAGCTACTCTACTATGTGCTGACGTGTAACAGCCATGGCACATCACAGACAATGAGTATGGAGAAAAGGTGGTAGAAAGCTAGCTTTCTAGCTCTACACCAGCCAGGAATGTGTGTGTGCCTGGGGAATCTCCAGCTGCGTGTTTAGCACAGCTTTACACTCCCTTTGCATCAATTATAGGCATAAATTAGCAACAGCTAAAAGATTGAATATGAATAATTTCTTTTACCAGTTAATTGCTTTTGTAAGATACTAAATTTAAAATGGAAATGTACATTATTTAAAAAATTCAAAACCTGGTCAGAGTTATACAGTAAACCAAAGTACAGTCCTGATAACAGGTTAAGATTATTAATTTGACCTAAAATTTCCTGGCACCTGAACTGGGCAAGTTAGCTTTAATTCAGATATCTAATTGTACAGGAAGCAGTGTGATTCATTGGATGGTTCACAACACTGAGATTCAGGTGATCTCAGTACCATTCCTAATTTAGCCACTGATTAGGTAAGTAAACCTAAGTCACTTATCCCCTATGTGTATCAGTTTCTCCATCTGCATCTGTGCAACATGGATAATAGCACCTACCCATCTTTAGAAAGCACTTTGAGATCTATGAATGAAAAACACTATGTAAGTTCTAAGTAAAAGGCGAAAGATTTATACGATATGAAGAAAAACCAGATTACTAATAACGAACAAATTCTGCACTTAGTTATAAACTCTATAACCCACTGAAGAAAATGGGTCATCTGCATATTACTGAAAACAGAATTTGGGTTTAAGCCATTAGAAGATATTTAGTTTTCTGCAGCTCTGTGTCTCTCACAATTCTGGACTTTTGGGATTCTCTCCTTTCTCTGCCTAGGAAAGGCATGATATGATGGATACATGGAGATATGCATCTGCTAGATTTACTGAAGTTAAGAAGTCCACCAGGAGAGGGATGACATTGTAGAGGCCAGGGTCTCCATCCAAAAGATCATTTTTCCTTCATCCAATTGTTGAGCCTTGTGAAGTTGAGAATGATTCTGATACCCCTGGGTGCTTTTGTACAATAGAGAAGATGGTGAAGAACTTCATGAACCTTTCTTCTGAGGGGACACTATCACTCCCATATCCAGAAGATGAGATATTTCATTCTGGATCAGACTGAGTTTTACAGGGTCATTGGAGCTGAGTGACTGGATGAAGAACGAAAGGGTGGAGCCCCAGTTTTAGGGAGTAACCCTGGCTCACAATTTTCCTGACCCACTGGTCAGTGGTCGATGAAAATTATTTCTCTAGGAAATGAGAAATCTTGTCCCTAGCTTCAGTTCTAGGCAGATGCCTGTGCAATCTGTATTACAAAGTGGATTAGGGGAAGCAGAGGTCCCTTTAGACTTTCCCCCTGAACCCTGATTCCACTGTTTCCCCTTGGGGTATCTGTTGTCCCTTTGCTGGTACCTCTGCATTCTTCTCCCATCCTGCTCAGATTCAAAGCCAGACAGCTCACTTTTCTTCAGTGGAGAAGGGAGATGAGGAGTCATATGACTCATATTTTCGAGATTTTTTGTGCTTTTTCTTTTCCATTTTAGCCTTTTTAGATATTTTAAACCTTCTTTATGTGCCTTGGAGCATAGAAACTCTGCTGTGGCTTTGGTGAAACCTTTTTCACCTTGCTTTCCTAAGGGTCAGGAGTGCTACCTAGAGGTCTGTCTCAGAATCCTCCCCTACTGGGTCCCAATTCCCCTGAGGAGGAGGGCTGATTAGTAATCCTTTCTCTTTCCCCTAGCTCTCAGGACCCACTTTAAAACTTGGGAGGTTAGGGGTGAATGATGGCCCCACAATCCTCCACTCTTTGTTCTCCAAGGTTCCCCTGGGACTTAGCCCCAACTCCAGTAGTCAGGGTACTCCTTGATTTTGGAGCCTCTCCTTGATCTGCACTGGGGTTCCTGGTCCACTTTGCCCCTGCTAGAGTCATGGCTGCCTTGGTGGGTAGAAGACCCCACTGCCTGTCTGACTCTTAGCCCTAGGACCTAGCAGATTCCTTGTCCATGTGGATCCCATTTGTGGATACTATCAAGCAGTAACCCACACAGGAGAGACTGAGGAGTCTTATGTTACTGCCTGAGCTAATGTGGTGCTAATATTTAAAAAGGGTAAACAGGCCAACACAGATAACTATAGGCCTGTCAGTTTGACACTGATCCTGGGAAAAATGATGGAACAGCTGATGTGGGACTCAATAAAGAATTAACAGAGAATAATTATTACTCCCCCAATCTTTGTGTCATCAACAAACTTCATTAGTAGTGATTTTATGTTTTCTCCCAGGTCATTGATAAAATGTTAAATAGAATAGAACCCCCAGCCAATACATGCAGGACCCTGCTCAATATCATCAGTGCCAAAACCAATGTAATTGGTACTGGACCAATGGACATCCCACAGAGGATACCAGGAATTGACAGTACAGTACCAATCTGTTCTCATCTCAGTGCTGGGGGGTGGGTAGGTGGCCCTGATCTATCCTGAGCACTTGAAGAGTCTTTGTGAAGCCCCACGCTCTTCTTAGAAGTGGAGAAAGAGTCTCTCTGACCCCTGATTAGTTTCTCTTCTCGGTGGACCAGAGGAAGGAGAACAATCCCTTCTCCGTAGAGAAAAAATCTGACACTGGTAGTCTAAAAAAGACCTGTACTGGCTCTGATGTAGTTTGAGGGGCTGGGCAATCTGTATAAGGTCCCAGAGCTGAAGTGGGCCTCATATCTTACTCCATGTTGATGCTGCTTCAGGCACAGATCTCTGGCAACGTGTTTTCCTTTTGAATGACTGGCAAATTGTGCAATTTTCTTTAGTGTGCTCCTCTCCTGGGCACAACAAGCACTGAATGTATGTGTGTGGGGGTCATTACTTGGGAAAGCCTCCTCACACAAAGGATAATGCTTAAAACCTGGTGAAGGCACTGCACCAGCTTTAATATCCAACTACTAATTATATGCAGTGTTGTAGTCAATTAAACTACTAAATCTAACTAAACAGTACTACTAAGCTAAAATTAAATATTTACAAAGCACACAGAAATCTTGCTGTGGTGCAGTAACCGTGAGAAAAAAAATACATGGGAAGCTCAGACTTGGGCTGTGGGCAGTGAGAAGTAGCTGAGGAGGATTGGGGCAGCCCCACCCTTACATAGCCTGAGGAAGTGGCCATGAGGAGTTGTCGTGGCACATGCACTGCTCTGATCATAGGCGTCGACTCCGTGGGTGCTCCGAGCTTGAGCACACACAGAAAAAAATAGTGGGTGCTCAACATCCACCAGCCACCTGCTGATCAGCTGTTTGGCAATGAGCAGGAGCCAGCGGGGAGAAAGGGCAGAGTGGGAAGAGGCGTACTGAGGGTGGGGGTGCAGTCAGGGGAGGGAGTGGGAGCGGGAAGAGGTGAAGAGAGGGTGGAGGCTTGGTGAAAGGGCAGAGTGAGGGCCTTGCAGTGGAGCAGGCCACCCACCCAGAAAAATGAAAGTCGGCGCCTGTGGCCCTGATGTGTACTGCCACACAAAGTTTCTGGCTTTGTTTTGCTGGGCACACACACACCCTGAGTCGAATACATGTCTGCAACCACTCAAAGAAAAAATGTGCTCTGAACACTGTGACACTCTGTGCCTCAGGGGAACACTCTGTACCCCCAGGTTCATCCTTATAAAATGATTGTGTAGTATCCAATGCAAAGTTTGTCAGGTCGGGTGCCTTTGGAAGGCTCATGATGCACTGAACATTGTTGTCATAGTAATGTTATATGCTTTAATTTCATGTATATAGTTATGAGGCTGAAAATGTGTCCTCATGGCTTAAAGCAAGCCCGGGCAAAACTCTCTAGGAGCAGAGGGGCAGTTCACACCTCATCAGGGCATGTATGGGACAAACCCAGCCCAGCCTCACAGGAATAAAGAACACTAGCTTAGGCAGCAACAAAGGATCTGTCGGACTCTCAAGTGAGTCACCCCGCTTCCCTTGGTCAGTTTGGGACTACGATGTGGTAATGTTCATCTGACTCTAAGTGCGGGGGGCAAAGCCAAAAGGGAAGAAAGTACCTGATAAAAGGGAGAGATGTTTGCCATGCTCTTTCTCTTCCACTTCCATCTACAGACATCACCACCAAGCGACTGAAGTGCTTATCAAAGGAGAGAGCCTAGCTGAAGGGCAACCAGACAGCCTGTGATGAGAAGCATCTAAGTTTGTAAGGGCACTGAAAGTGTTAAGACCAGCTTAGAATATGTTTTGCTTTTACTTCATTTGACCAAATCTGACTTGTTGTGCTTTGACTTATAATCACCTAAAATCTATTTTTTGTAGTTAATAAATTTGTTTGTTTGTTCTACCTGAAGCACAGCATTTGGTTTGAAGCATGTCAGAGACTCTCCTTGGGATAACAAGCCTGGTACATATCAATTTCTTTGTTAAATTGATGAACTCATACAAGCTTGCAGCATCCAGTGGGCATAACTGGACACTGCGAGACAGAGGTTCCTAGGGTTGTGTCTGGGTCTGGAGATATTGGCTAGTGTCATTCAGTTGCACAATCCAAGCAGAATCTGGCCAAAAGTGCTCACTCACGTAACTGGGAGCAGCTTACATGCTGTGCGTGAACAGCCCGGGAGTGGGGGTTCTCACAGCGGAGCAGGGTAAACTGGCTCCAAGAGTCAAGGATTGGAGTGATCTAGCAGATCACCGGTCCAGAGAACACCAGGGGAATGTCAGAAACACATGAAGTGCTATATATATATATATATGTATAAAATGTTGTAATCTGAAAAAATCAGGTTCTAGGTGTCTCAAATTGGGCAGCCAAAATTAGTGGACATTTTTAATCTGTGTTTCAGTTCTCCATTTGCAAAATGAGGATAATAATATTCCCTCATCTCACTGGGGTGTTATGAAAATAAATTTATTAATATTTGTGAAACACTCAGCTACTATAGTGATGCATGCCATAGAAATGACCATAAGGCATTTAAAAATTCTGTTTTCAGAGCAGGGTTTGAGTAGTAAGCAGTCAATAAGGCATAGGAACACATTGAACAATGAGGAGAAAAATGTTGAATTCTGCTCGTTAAGTGAGCACTGTCTATTCTATGCACTGAATGAAATATGTTCCTATGGAAAATATAGTATATGATCATGTAATTAAAGTGTTTATTAATATCCATAAGCAGAAGGTGGCTGAGCTAAGGTTGCACAAGCAACCTTCATATTGGCATTTGCTAACTTTTGAGTACTTGGTTTTGCAATTTTAATAATGCACACTTTATGTCTTTCTTGTATAATATACATGTGTACATACATATGTATGTGTGTGTGTTTGTGTATATATATACACACATATATATATATTTTACAAACACGATGCTGTCATTTGCACAGATATTTTCTAGTCTAGCAATTTTGTCACCAAGAATGTTCTTAACTGCCAATCTTCACTGTAATCCTGTACCTAAAAATCAGGGAAAGCAAAATTGGTGCTACTGCTGAAAACATGTAGGCTAGAGATGTTCAGACATTTAAAAAGGCCATTTCTTACTTACATCCCTCATGTTACCCACCATCCAATAATACTGACTCATCGTTTCTGGAAGCTGGGAATGTGTAAGGCAATAATAAACAGTATTTCAATATTTAGAAGTCAGACACAGTTTGAAGCTATAGTCAATTTAATGTGGTAAGAAATGTATGGTGGGGCAGATAACCAAACAGTCCTCTCAAAACAATCCACACACACATATTCCAGAGGTACATCTGACTCCAATTAAGTTGTATTCCCATATCTTATTTAGATCTTCTTTTCATCAATACACTCATCTTCATAATAATTGAAAATTTAAAAATAAATTCTTCAGCGCATGTGTAAAATGTTCTGTCAAGCTCTTCATGAGATTCATGGGACTTGGAAGTTTAAAAGTGTGACAAACTGGGAATGTTCTTAATGTGTTCTTTGAATGCTGAGTGGGGACTGTTGGCCTGGGAAGGTTGCAGGGGAATTTTGCTTGGACTATCTGCATTGGGGATGGGGGACTTTCCTTGAGGGAGGATACCTGAGCACGTAACATGAGAACCCAAGAAGGGAGTTGGAGGTCAGGTGACACCTCTGCCCAGGAAACTGGACAAAGGGTGGGGGAGGAGCCGGTGGGAGGCTGAGTGAGACGGCTGGAGGCAGTTTCAGTTTGGAGCTGGCTGGGAGAATGGAGGGGAGCCAAGATGGGGCTCTGGTCTCCCAGGGGGCTCTGGCCTCCCTGGCCCCACAGATGGACCTAACTGAGAGGGTCCTTTTGTCTGCACCTGCAAGGCCTGTCTTGGACTGTGTTCCTGTTGTCTAAATAAACCTTCTGTTTTACTAGCTGGCTGAGAGTCATGGTGAATCAGAGGAAGCCGGGGGTGCTGGGTCTTGACTCCCCCACACTCCATGACAAAAAGATGGTTGCTTCAAAATAGGATTAAACAGGGATTTTAACCAGAGTCCTACTCTATTATATAGTATTCCTGGTTGTTTTATGTAACCCCAGTATATTATATAGAGTTGCAAAGGGATAAGTGAGGGCATAATTTAGCCATGCCATTAGAATTAAGCAATCAGTTGATGATCTGTGAGAAGAATTAGAATCACTTCCAAATAGCCATGCAGCTCTGCTGTGCCAACAGCAATAAAAAAAATATACTTTTTTTTTGGTCACAGGGATCGTATATGTTGAACAAGAAAGTGCCATTTGATAGAGTCATTATTCAGATTAGAAGTACATTTTGGACAATGCTCAAAAGCCTGGTCAAAACCTTTACTTGTTCATTTATAATACTTTCTACAGATTCTTCAAGTTTTTTGATCTTCAGTAAAAACAGTCAGCCTTTTGATCCATAAACTGAATAAGATTATACACTTCTTGGAAAAATAGATCTTCATGAAAAGGTGCCTAAATTCTCTGCTCCACTTAGTTCTGGAATTAAATTAATTTCAATTGCCTTTTATTTCCCTGGATTCTCAAGTGACTTTCTTCTTTGGGGCTGTGTATCACCAAAAGATCCACACCTCAAAAGTCAGGCCAAAAGGGCAGTCAAGCACACAGAAGAACATAACCTCCTAATTAAATACTTGGATCACTAATAACAAAAGAACTGAAAAAATAAATGGAGAATGTCACAATTCTTCAATAAAACCTTAGGGCATGTATGTAAGGTGGGATAATGTTCACTATGGTTGTATGATTTCTAAAGTACATGAACATGTTGTGCATTAGTTGCTTTGTGTGAACCCTGCCGGCACACACTAAAAATTCCCTAGTGTACCATGTTAAAGTGCAGTAGATAATTTGTGGTGTGCAAAAGTAGGTTCTACAGACACCAATTAATGAAAAACATATTAATGTGCATTAGAAATCCACCCTTGTACTTAGCATTACACCACTGTGTAAACAAGTCCTAAGTGTATGGAACCTACACACACAGTGGAAGCATATCAAATGTTCACCCATTCTTCATTACAACTTTTTTCCTAACAAATGTTTTCAGCAGAAGAGAAAGTGAGAAGAAAACAGGTGAATAGTTTGTTAGGAGTACCTTGCTGTTTACCACCAATAAAAACTTCCTATATTTAAATAAAATGTTCTCATTCTTTTACAAGTCTAAGAAAGGCAGTGCAGACAGAAAACTGATAAATCTCTACTCTGTGCCGTGACATATGCATGTACAAAGTCAAATCCCCAATTAGCTGAGGCTTTGGGCAGCATCCAGAGTACGTTTTTCATTCTTCTTGTACTCCAAAATTATTAACAGAATGCATATTATGGACCTGTCTGTACTCCAAAGGTATGGATTGGGAGTTGTTAGGTTGAAGAAAGCCAAGCAAGAATTAAGCATGCAGTTTTGAAAAAAAGACATGGCAAAAAGGAGATGGTCTAATATTCATTGAGATCATACAAGTATTTTTGTGGCAGGAAATAAACCTAATTGATTTGGGGGAGATGATATAATGAATAACCACTAACCCAAATTAGTGGACTTTTAGGGAAAACAAAGATGTGTTTGCTATAAAGCACAGCAATTCAACCCGGATCACTCAATCCTTGAGATACACTACATTGGAAAGACTTCCTGGGGACTACACATACCTTTCCAACTGGAAACAAGGGCTGTAGCTGAGTTACAGGTTTTTACCTTGCTTAACCCATATTATGTAACTAATCTGGGGGGGGGGTCTGCTTAGAAGCATTATTTATGACATTAAATTAACAATATATGTATAACTAAATTCAATTTCATGGTTCACTCTCTATTTTCTGGTTTCAGCGGTAGCCATGTTAGTCTGTACCAGCAAAAAACCTGAGGAGTCCTTGTAGCACCTTAGAGACTAACAAATTTATTTGGGCATAACCTTTCATGGGCTAGAACCCACTTCCTCAGATGTATGAAGTAAAAAATACAGGAGCAGGTATAAATACATGAAAGGATGGGGATTGCTTTAGCAAGTGTTAGGTCAGTCTAATGAGATAAATCAATTAACAGCAGGATACCAAGGGAGGAAAAATAACTTTTGAACTGGTATGAGAGAGACCCATTATAGACAGTTGACAAGAAGTTGTGAGTAACAGTGGGGAGAAATTAGTATTGGGAAAATTAAGTATAGGTTTTGTAATGTTCCAACCACTCCCAGTATTTATTCAGGCCTAATCTGATGGTATCTAGTTTGCAAATTAATTCCAGTTCTGCAGCTTCCCGTTGGAGTCTGTTTTTGAAGTTTTTTTTCTTGAAGAATTGCCACTTGTAGGTCTGTTATTGAGTGACCAGAGAGATTGAAGTGTTCTCCTACTGGTTTTTGAATGTTATGATTCCTGATGTCAGATTTGTGTCCAATTATTCTTTTGCGTAGAGACTGTCCAGTCTGGCCAATGTACATGGCAGAGGGGCATGGCTGGCACATGATGGCATATATCACATTGGTAGATGTGCAGGTGAACGAGCCCCGGATGGTGTGACTGATGTGGTTAGGTCCTATGATTGGGTCCCTTGATAGTTATGTGGACAGAGTTGGCACCGGGGTTTGTAGCAGGGTTTGGTTCCTTGGGCTGGTGGTTTGTTGTGTGGGTGTGTAGTTGTTGTGAGTATTTGCTTCAGGTTGGGGCTGTCTGTAATGAGGCTGGCCTGTCTCCAGGTCTGTGAGAGTGCGGGATCATCTTCAGGATAGTTGTAGATCTTTGATATGAGCTGGCGAGGTTTTAGTTGGGGCTGTAGGTGACGGCCATCGCATTCGGTTACTTTCTTTTGTAGGCCTGTCTTGTAATAAGTGACTTCTCGGTACCATTCTGACTCTGTCAATCTGTTTCACTTCACTAGATGAGTACTGCAGTTTTAGTGTAGACACTACGGGATGATTCAATTTTACAGAAACTGTTTTTTTAAAACAGATGTATAATGTCGAGTGCATGCAGCCCAACTAAGCACATTAATTCGGCGGTGTGCATCCATGTACCGAGGCTGGCGTCGATTTCTGCAGCGTTGCACTGTGGGCAGCTATCCCATAGCTATCCCATAGTTCCTGCAGTCTCCCCGCCATTGGAATTCTGTGGTGAGATCCAATGCATGATGGGCAAAAACAGTGTCGCGGGTGATTCTGGGTAAATGTCATCACTCAATCCTTCCTGCGTGAAAGCAACGGCAGACAAATCATTTATCGCCCTTTTTCCCTGGATTGCCCTGGAGATGCCATAGCATGGCAACCAGGAGCCCGTTTAGCCTTTTGTCACTGTCACCGTATGTGTACTGGATGCTGCTGACAGACGCGGTACTGCAGTGCTACACAGCAGCATTCATTTGCCTTTGCAAGGTAGCAGAGACGGTTACCAGCCCTATTGCACCATCTGCTGCTTTGGAAATTGGCGATGACGGTTACCAGTCCCTTTGTACCATCTGCTGCTGTCATTGGTGCTCCTGGCTGGCCTCGCTGAGGTCATCCGGGGTGCATGGACAAAAATGGGAATGACTCCCCAGGTCATTCCCTTCTTTATTTGTTTGTCTAAAAATAGAGTCAGTCCTGCCTAGAATATGGGGCAAGTCTACTAGAGAACCAGAGAGCACAGCCGCTCCAGGTCAGAGCCCCAGATATCCCACAGAAATGATGAGCTCCATACCATTCTAGGGGGTGCCCCTTCAACAACCCCACCCGTTGCTTTCCTCCTCCCACACCTCCCCTGGGATACCGTAGCAGTGTCCCCCCATTTGTGTGATGAAGTAATAAAGAATGCAGGAATAAGAAACACTGAATTTTTAGTGAGATAAAAAAAGAGGGGGAGGCAGCCTCCAGCTGCTATGATATTCCAGGCAGTACAGAATCTCCATTACTCATTAAAGGGTCGGGGAGAGAGGAGCGCAGCCTCCCGCTGCTATGGGAGTCCAGGCAGTACAGAATCTTCATTAGACATGAAACGGGGGGAGGGGGAGAGGAGCTCAGCCTCCAGCTGCTATGATGAGGATGGTTACCAAGCCTTTTGAACCACCTGCCATCAGGAAAGGAAGGGGAGGGGATGCTGCTGTTCAGGGCCGCAGCACCATGTCTACCAGCAGCATGCAGTAGACATACAGTGACATTGAAGAAAGGCAAGAAACGATTTTTCCCCCTTTTTTTTCACAAGGGGGGGAGGGGGGTAAATTGACAACATATACCCTGAACCACACGGGGACAATGTTTTTGACCCTTCAAGCATTGGGAGCTCAGCCAAGAATGCAAATGGTTTTTGGAGCCTGCGGGGACTGTGAGATAGCTGGAGTCCTCAGTCCCCCCTCCCTCCCTCCATGAGCATCCATTTGATTCTTTGGCTTTCCATTACGTTTGTCACGCAGCACTATGTTGAGTCCCTGCTGTGGCCTTTGTCTATCAAAGCCTGGAGATTTTTTCAAATGCTTTGGCATTTCGTCTTCTGGAACGGAGCTCTGACAGAACAGATTTGTCTCCCCATAAAGTGATCAGATCCAGTATCTCCTGTACAGTCCATGCTGATCAGTGCTCCACACTGGGCAAACAGGAAATGAAATTCAAAAGTTCACGGGACTTTTCCTGTCTACCTGGCCAGTGCATCCGAGTTCAGATTGCTGTCCAGAGCGGTCACAATGGTGCACTGTGGGATAGTGCCTGGAGGCCAATACCATTGAATTGTGGCCATACTAACCCTAATCCGACATGGCAATACCGATTTCAGCACTACTCCCCTCATCGGGAAGGAGTACAGATATCGGTATTAAGAACCCTCTATATAGAAATAAAGGGCTTCGTTCTGTGGAAGGGTGCAGGGTTAATTCGGTTTAACACTGCTAAATTCAGTATAAACGCGTAGTGTAGACCAGGCCCCAAGAACACTTGATAGAGATTCTGTAGGTGTTTGTCTCTGTCTGACGGATTAGAGCAAATGCGGTTGTATCTTAGAGCTTGGCTGTAGAAATGAATCATGTGATGTGGTCTGGATGAAAGCTGGAGGTGTGTAGGTAAGTATAGTGGTCAGTAGGTTTCCGGTATAAGGTGGTTTTTATGTGACCATCACTTATTAGCACTGTAGTGTCTAGGAAGTGGACCTCTTGTGTGGACTGGTCCAGGCTGAGGTTGATGGTAGGATGGAAACCATTGAAATCTTGAACACCCTCCTGCAGCAGGCCACAGCACAACATGGATACCTGCCACAGTTTACCCGTAAGAGGAATGTAGTCTCTCTCAGTGTCCAATATAAAGTCCTACCTATGGGCATAATGTATTCATATACATCAACGCAGTAGTTCCCCAAAATCCTTATGGTAAAACCATTCTCCAGTTACCACAATAAAACACATAAATGGTACACAGCTTTTCCATTCCCATCTCCAAGGATATAACTTCCAGGTTACCCACTCAACAGTTCACCAGCTCCCAGTTCCTTTTGTTCCTGTTCCAGGACACCACTCTCCAAGGCCTCCACTTGAGTGACTAGACTCTTCTACCTCAGCCCCCCAAACAGGTCTCCCATGAGACAGCTCTCTGCAGTGTTCCACTCCCCAGCCCCCCTGTCTGGGAGTCCTAGCCTTGCTCAGGGAATGTCCTCTTGTTCCTGACTCCTCCTGCAGAGCTTTGCAGAGGGGTTCCCCTCCTGCAGTGTTTCACTTCCCAGGCCTCCCTGACTGTGAGTCTTCTGCATGAACCTGGTGATGCACTCTCCAATAACAATCCTTTTGCTACTGGGCTCAGCTTCCCTTGATTGAGCTGGATCTTCCCATTTTTCTAGGGTTCTTTGCCCAAGCCTTTTGCTCGTGAGGGTTCCCCAGTTTTGGTCAGTTCCAACCAATAGTTCTCTTCTAGCTCTTATCAGAACTCAGCTCTTTCCCTCTAGGGTCCTCTGCAGTTTTCTCCCACGCTTTCCATGGCACTTCTCTGTCTCTGGCAGCTCTCACCTGCCACTTCCTGACTCTCTGTGTCTGTTATTAAACACCTCTATGGCCCAGGTGCCCTCTTAAGCCCAACCAGGCATCAGTTGACCAGTCACAGGAGCACTGGCCTCTTCCATCTTAAATGGTCAGTGTCACCCTGTGACATATTCCCACCAATCTAAAACTACATATGCACATCAAGCATTTACACTTTTTAATATTATGTGTTTTAGGGAAAGTAATGGATGTCTTAACACCATGGAAAAGCACAGAGGGATCAACAGAGATCCTGGCCATCAGTTTCTCTCTTTATCTCATTCTGTATTAGCATCAATTACCTGGCAGAAATGCAGAAATTCACCACTGTTTGTATGTAGAGGTTGCTGAGCACATAATGACAGCTTCTTTGCTTGCACACACCCACTTATCTGTCATTATGGAAGTAAATGCCTCTGTAGGTGTCTTTCCCTATTATGCCTGTTGCTAGGTGTCCAAATATGCTAACAATAAAAAACTCAGATCATTCCCATTTCAATCCAAATATGATACAATAAAAAATATCAAGACCCCCACAGAGCCCCAGAATCCCTGTTTTTAAGGGGGAGGGTGGAAGGAGGGTGCAAGGTGATGCTAGGAACAAATGGTTACTTACCCTACAGTAACTGTGATTTGAGATGTGTTGTCCAAATATATTCCACATCTGGTGTGCATGTGCGCCGTGCTCATGAGACTGGAATCTTTCTGAGCAGCAGTGTTCATCGGGGCTACATCTGTGCCCTGCATGCCTTCCCATGCTCCACAGCCAAGGACATCAAGGGCAGGGTAACCACAATGGCTTTCCAATTCCTTCCCTAATACTGAACCCTATTTGGCAAGAACTCTGCAGTAGCAGGGAAGGAGGGCAGGTCATGGAATACAAGTGGACAATACACCTCTAAGACCCACAGTTACAGTAGGATAAGTAACCATTCTTTCTTCAAGTGATTGTCCATACACATCCCAGGAAATAGTGCTGGGAGAAGGATTGAACTGAACTCCTGGTAGCACCACCTATAGTGATGTTCTTACAATTAGTCTACCCTCATTGACTAGGAAAAAACTGTCTAGCGTTCTCCACTAGCAGCTTTCTGAACATTTCCATGGAGCCTGTAGCGGAGTGGTGACCCGCTCCAGCCCTGACAGGGTTGGAACCAGCCCTGGGAGAGGGCTAGCAGGCTGGGAGAACAGCCCAAGCTGAGTGGAGAAACAGCCACAGATGTGGCCACGCCCCAAACAGACTCAGCTGGCCCTATAAAGGGACTGCTGGGCTGAAGGAGTCTGTCTCTCTCTGTGTTCAGAGAGAGAAGGGCCTGGCTGCTGGAAGCTGAGAGTGTATCTGAGGGAAGAAGGGCTGGGGAACAGGGCAAGGGAGCTGTAGGGCTCCACCTGGTAAAACCCCCAGGCTGCGGCCTAGTGTAAGGCCAGGCAGGTACTGGGGCTACAGAGGAGTAGCCAGAGGCAGCTGGTCCAAATCCCTTTGCCTGTGATGCGTGGCTGATACACTGCAGTCTGCCCCAGGGAATGGGGGCTAAGTGGTGACTGGCAGTAGCCAAGACTGAGGTGAGGTGGAGATAGTGGGTTGGGGGTTCCCCAGGGAGGGGAGACCCAGATCGGTGGGGTACTGCCAGGGGGCAGCACCCCAGCTAAAGGGGCACTGGGGTCCAGGGAGGGACACAGGGGCCAGAGGGCAGGCAGATCACCAGCCTGCAGAGGGCGCTCCAGAGCTGGAACGTGCTAATTCCTGGAAGTCACCAGCAGGAGGGGCTGCAGGGGTGAGTCTGCATTTCTACACAGCCCCATAAATTAAAGTCATACTGCCCCAGCAGAGCTTGTTGGTTAGCAATATGGAGCTGTAAACCCTGCATTGAACAAATCTTTCTTCCAAATAAGTCCAGCCTTTTAGCGTTCTTTTATTTGGGAATCACAGCTTGGTGCCCTGGATATACTCTTTCACTAGCAGCTGTCATAGCTAATGAGTCCAGTGGTGGATGAGTGTAGAAGTACTCAAAGCTTGGGAAGTGTACATAATATTTTCTTCCTGCTCTTTTTGAGGTGAGAGAAAGCAAAGATGGAGTTTGCCATAGACCTTTTATAGGCTCTAAGACTGCCTTGTTAATTGGCAGAGCTACCTTAGAAGGACCGACCAATGATAAAATGTCAACCAGATGATGTGAAGACTCCCTGACCTCTTTGTCCTATACACCTAAGCTTGCAGCCACTCTCTTCAGCCAATGTTCCCTCTAATTTTTTCCATCCATGTGCAGAATGAATTTTGTTCTGTGCAGCACTAATATTGAGTTAATGTGCAGATGTGTGCCACCAATAGAAACAAAAAACGGAGATATAATATATATTTTTAAAAAGTTATAACCATAACGAAGCTGAGGCAGCCCAAGAGAGAAAAGGCATCACACTGAAGACTGCTGTGGTGGCAAAATGATGCTAGTGGGAGCTGTGGTCACACAGAGAGATGATTCTGTCACCCACAACGACCTCTATTGGAGTCTCACAAACCCTACCCCCTGGGAGAGATAGATTTGTGGATTTGAAGGGGCACCCCCAACCCCAGGGCTGCAGTGGGGAGAGAGGATTCTCCTGGGCCCTCTTGCCTCACCTTAGCCCTGGCTGGGAGAGACAGGTATCTCTCCCTGCTACAGCCCCAGAGCTGGGGGAGTCCTCTTCCTCTCTCCCTGCCGTAGCCCTGGGGTTGCGGGAGAGGTGTCTCTCCCTGGCCATCTCAGTCCTACACACCCCAAGCTCCCCACCCCCACCTTACCCCACTGCCTCCACGCACCCCTTATTCCCCCTACCTCACCTTCTTACACATCCTCTCCAGGGTCCCGGAACGCGTATGGCTGCACGCCTGCATGGCTCCACTAATTAGGTGCGTGGCCTTTGATGCCCTCTTGCGTGGCCATGCAGGCATGCACCTTAGAAGGAACACAGTCTTCAGCAACTCCTGATGAACTTTAAAATCAGGAGGAGGTGAAATCATGCTGGACAAAGTGGCTTTGTCTGGTGAAGATGAAGAGAAAGCCAAGACTGGAGAGGATAGAATCTCCTCTACTGATTGTTGCTGTGGCTCTGGAACCTCCTCCGGGATGCTCGGTACCGCACCTGGTACTCGACTCTGCGGACAGAGCTGCTCAGTGTGTAGACTCAGCCCTTCTAGGTGAGGACACTTAATATACTCAGTGTGGAGAAGATCAGGAAGTTGGGGAAAATCTCCAAGGGTTCCAAAAGAACCACTGATATGGAGCAGGGCATTCCCATGGGTCCCACTGAAGGGTTGCCGTGGTAAATAGGAAGAAGGATCTGTGCATAGACCTGTGGGTCTTGCTTCATGGTTGATTGGTCATGTTTTGAGCAGGGGGTTGGACTAGATGATCTCCTGAGGTCCCTTCCAACCCTGACATTCTATGATTCTATGACTCAAAGATTCCCTTTCCTCTAACAATGGCAGAGCTGATCCCATCAGTGCCAGGGATTGATGCTGGGAGCCAGGCAATGAGCAGAGCAATGCCATCATAGCAAGCTTCCTCTTAGAGGGTACCAAGAGGTTGCCTATCTGGGAAGCAAGCAACAGCAGTACTGGAGGTTGAATCACTGGCCACAGTGCCAGGGGACTGGACTCTTGTAAGGATGGAGACACCGGTACCAAAATTGCAAAGCAGGTTTATTGCTGCCTGTAAGGTTCCAGTGCTGGAGCTTGTCCCTTTCAGGAACGGCGGGGAGCCAGGGTGCCTCGCTACAAAGCAGCAATCTGTCCAGGGTTCAGACCCTTCAGCAGGGCTGAGCGAACAAACAGTCTCTAAGCAAGTCAGAGTCCCAGCCCTTCAACAGAGGCTGGACGGACATAGAGTCCGTAAGCCCGGCCCTGGAGCAGGGCGAGGCAGCAAACAGTTCAGGCTCAGGCCTTTCAGCAAGGCTGAGCAAAGACAGCGAGTTAAACAGTACAGAAGGCCTCCTCAGGCCAGGGGGAGGGGGAGTCTGTCACCCTCGGAAGGGTGGCAGGGGGGACGCAGGCCCTCCCACTCCACTGCGTCCCGGCCCGGGGCCCTGGCAGCAGCAAAGATTCACTGCAGTCAGTGGGGACTCTGGCGCAACACACTGACATTGGTTCAGGGTCCCCTGGAGCCAGACTGGGGTCGGCTACCCCTGGGCCATTTCCAATCTCCCCCTCTCTAGGTACCTGTCTCTCGCCGGCTTCGTCCGGTGGGTGCCAGACCATGGGCTCCTCAGGATACCGGCCGTAGGGGAGCTCAGGCGACTCCTCTGGATAGCGGGCGTGGGAAAGCTCAGGTAGCTCCTCTGGATAGCGGACGTAGGGAAGCTCTGGTAGCTCCTCTGGATACCGGGTACGGGGAAGCTCAGGCAGCTCTTCTGGATACTGGGCGTAGGGAAGCTCAGGCCAGCGCTCCTCTGGATACCAAGCACGGAGCAGCTCAGGCCAGCGCTCTTCTGGATACCGAGCATGGGGCAGGCTGGGCCCGGCGGGAGCTCAAGCACCAGCGTCTGTCCCCTCTGGCAGCCTGCACCTAACTGGGCGCTGGGGCCGGGCCTTTATACTTCCTGTCCCGCCCCTTAGCTTCCAGGGGGCGGAGACTGGCAGCAGTGGCTCCGCCCACCTTGACGTCTGTTCTGGCTCATCCCTTTCAGGCGTGGCGGGGAGCCAGGGCACCTCGCTACACTGCCAAAAATGCCACTGCAGTAGTTGGCATCAAGATGGTCTCTTGTTACAGTGCAGAAGAAGTTGATAGCGTCTCTCCCAGCATTGGGCCTGATGGTGCCCCTTGTGGCATGGAGTCGACTGTGCCAACTTAGGCATGGATTTGGAGGAGGAGTGCTTAGGTTTCAGATGCTCTCTACTCAATTCCTTCTCAACCCTCTTACCAGACTTAAGAGGGTGGAGACCTTCCTCTGGTTTCCTCTCTAGAAGCTTTGTATTTCTTCCTCAGTATGGACAAGGAAGCATGGTACTGTGATTCCACTAATTCTGGAGATGTGCTTCTCTTTGAAGCTGCAATACTCAGCACTGACTCAGACTGGCACAGCTCGATGGTGGCCTGAGTGCTGCATCCATTAGCAAGAATTTCAGCGTAGCCTCCCTAGCCTTCATCCTAGGCTTGAACTCCCTGCAAATCTGGCATCAGTCCTTCATGTGAGCCTCTCCCAACCATTTCAGGCAGCAACTGTGCAGTTTGCTCACTAGCATAGGCCTGGACCAAGAAGCATATGGCTTGAAACCTGGTGACCAGGAATATTTTGGTACTGAGACTAGGAAAAAAAAAAACAACAAATGGGGAAACAAGAAGTCTGAAAAACCTTTTTTTAAAATAACAGAACTAAAACTTACTAACTATCCTAACAACACGAGGAACTAAACTAAACTAAATATATGAGTATGCCATGCTGAGAGAAGAACTGTCCTGGTGTAGAACAGAGTTCCAATAACCATCATGAGTGGTAAGAAGGAACTGAGGAGGGCTGGGGAGGATCTCCCCTTTATACCTGCACGCAGCGGTACACAGCAGCAGGGGAGGCTCAAGCCACCCAACCACTGAAGGAAAAAGTTTCCGATGGTCGTTCACTGAGTGCACATACACCACAGTGGAATGCACTAGTGCAATCATTCAAAGAGGAACAGTGACTTGCCTGGAAGTACACTGTCCTTACCCAGTATTGTACTGGCTGCCGGCAAAGTCTGGCAAGTGGTGTCATGTATATACATGCAGACGTATCCTAATAACCTCAGGAACATGCAAACCATTGTGTATGGTCTTGTTCTTACGTCATATAAAAGCTCCTGAAGGGACCTGAATCTACCCTCCGGCAGAGTTGCTCATGCTAACCATGAGTCCAATAGGGGTCCTATGAACACTGTCATCTAGAATACCGTGAAACACAATTTTTCTAAGTTCACCAGGCACCTTAACTGAGAGAACAGAGTGTGGACTAAATTTAGAGTTGTCTTTATTTTAATCCTGGGACTTGCTCCTGATCAGCCAACCCTTCAATGTACAAATAGACATGAAATTGCTGTTTCCTTAGATGTGCTACTACCAATGCTGGGCACTTGTTGAAAAGTCTCAGTGCCATGGAGAGTCTGAAAGGCAGAACCCTGTATTGATCACCTGAAGAACGTCCTGTGTGCCACGTGGGTGGCAGGCAGTGTTGAAGTACATGTCCTACAAGTCAAGAACTGCTAACCAGTCTTGAGTCTGGAGCAATGGAACAAAGGAGGCAAGCACTACCATCCCGAATTTGAGGCAGTATAAGTGTTTGTTGAGTCGCCTCAAGACTAGGACAGGACAAAGACCCCATCTTTTCTTTGGAAGAAGAATATATAGTTTGTAAAAAGCCTCCCATAAAAAGGATCTCTGAAGGGAGATAGGGAAGGAGATGGTAAAGGAACTGGATGGTATAGCCAGGGGTGATGATATTCAGCACCCATTTGTTGGTGGTAATGTCTGAGCATGGCTGATGGAATGAGGTGAGGAGGCTTCTGAAAGAGGTGCTGCATAGACTAACCCTGCTGTAGCTCTCAATCTGTCAAATTTGATGGTGTGTGAGCGAAGTGCTGTCCATTGCTGGAACTGAGGAAGACTGATGTCCTCAAGTGTCTATTTCTGCAGCTTTTGAATCCTGTGGCACCTTATAGACTAGCAGACATTTAGGAGCATGAGCTTTTGTGGGCGAATACCCACTTCATCGGATGCATGTAGTGGAAATTTCCAGGGGCAAGTATATATATGCAAGCAAGAAGCAAGCTAGAGATAACAAGGTTAGTTCAATCAGGGAGAATGAGGCCCTGTTCTAGCAGTTGAGGTGTGAAAACCAATGGAGGAAAAACTGGTTTTGTAG
>NC_133784.1:23153246-23156955 GCF_003597395.2 Chelonoidis abingdonii
TTTGAGATGAGATGATCACATCTGCATGCAGTATTCAAGATATGGGTGTACCATGGATTTATATAGAGGCAATATGATATTTTCGGTCTTATTATCTATCCCTTTCTAAATGATTCCCAACATTGTTTGCTTTTTTGATTGCCGCTGCAATGTTTTCAGAGAACTATCGACAATGACTCGAAGATCTCTTTCTTGAGTGGTAACTACTAATTTAGACCCCATCATTTTATATGTATACTTGGGATTGCTTACTCCAATCTGTTGCTGCTATTTCCCTGGGCCTCTTTCTACCAGGCCCATTTTATCTCCAGCCCTATCTCAAGGCCAGCATCCTCAAATTTGTTGCTATCTCCAAGCCAGAGAGAAGCACCTTTGTTCACTTCTCTGGTCCCAGCCAGGAACTGACCTGCTAAGACCCTGCAGCTCCTTTTATCTGAGCATACTGGATTCTGACTGGCTGCTTCCATGAGGCCTCTCTAGGCAGGCCTGAAACACCCACCTTCGCTGCTCCTTTCCTCTCACTTTGCTGTTTCCTGGGACATGGTTTAGTAAGACTGTGTGGCCTCCTGTAGGGAGCCACAAAAGCTAAGTACACCATGTCACAGTGCCTTAGAGCAGTTTAGCTTATTCCCCTTTCCATACAGGAACAGCTATAGTACTATAAAGCACCTCTTTACTACATCCACACTGGAGATGGGGACTGCATTGCTTTAACTATTCTGGTATAGTTGAAGCAGTACAACTTGTGTGTTTTAGGCACCCCTAGTGAATAGGTCTCCCTATGTGTGAGATAGACTAATGATTGTGGTTTGCCACTTGCAATTTTTCTTAATTCAGTGGAGTTGTAGCCTGCAGTCTCCAGCCTTCAAGTTGCAGATTCTTGGTCATGGTTTGTACTTCTGGGATCAGAGTGTGAATAGAAGTACTTGAACCCGGAAAGTACTCAAACCTGGTATATTTTCTTGATATGCTTTGCCATTAGTGCTATAGCGGCGAGTGCCTACCACAGAGCTCTTGCTGGGTCTAACAGTCCCTCATTTATGGCTGATTCAGAGGCTTATAAAATATCAAACAGATATCTCATTGACTGCTTCAAGAGATGGAGCTTCAGTCTTGGATCTTTCAATTTTTGAGTATGAATGCAGGAGAGGTAAACCAAGCAACTGTATAGCATTCACCCATGCATAACCTGTCTGTAAGAAGAATTAGTCTATCACAGGATGAACAAGACTTGAAGACTGCAGGTTTTCAGTCTGCAATCTTGAGGTCCTTATACAGGGGGATGGGAGGAGGATGGAAGAGGAATCTGTACAAGGGTGGTCTGGTTGAAGAAATCTGATCCAGACAGAGGCTTATTCTGTCCAAGATGTTAAAACTAAAGCACTGAAGGCTGTTATGAAAATTTTCAGAAGTTAAACAAAAATAGCTCATGATAGAGAGCCAGCAGGTGGTATACCACAAGGTTCTTTCTCACTGTTGTAGGCACTAAGATGGAACTGAGAGAGGGTCACAGTCACTTTGCCCTTTATATCCTCGCACAGTAACCTGGGCCATCCGTGGGCTCAACATACACTGCTAGCCAAAAAAATCTGATCTTCCCTGCATGAAGCATATGCATACCTACAGTGAGATTCACACATATCAAAAGAACATACAGTTACTGGTACGAGTAATTAGCCAATGTTTGGGGTCCTACCATTTGTTTCCATTAGGATGAGAAGCTGATGATAGAGTCAGGTGTTTCTTTGATCCAATCCCATTTATTTACAAATCCTGTTTTCCTGAACACAATAGGAATCAAATAACAGGAGACGGGTTTTTTGCTCACAGTTCCAAACCTCTTTCCAGTCAGCAGTCTGTCCAAAAAGCTCTCTCAGAACCACATTTCCAGTGCTTTTCTTAATGACTCATTGGCTTTTCTGCTTCTATCTCTGTCTGCTTCTGGCAGCTTCTCATTCCCAGACACAGCTTCACCAAACAAAGCAACCATCATGCTCACCAGCTTCAACAAGGTTTGTGACTGCCTATATGCTTAAGACATGCTTGCTGGGAACCATCCAACCTTCAGCCTGGGAATAACTAAGAAAATCACTGTTTTCTTCATTGAGAACTGAATGCACAGAGGTTTGCTTGGTTTCACTCTGATGTACTATTTTCCAATAGAAAATAGGTGTAGTGGTTAAGTGGTTAAGGCACTTGACTAGAATCTTGAAGTTCATGGATTAAAGTCTTGCTCAATCTCATACTGAAAGGGACCTCCAGTTCATTCAGCTGCAAAATGTGTACCTGATCCATCCAGTTAGGGCTGTCAGACATGATGTTGGCTGCATCACCCCCTTGTATACTGTTGGCTATGATATTGACATTCCTGAACCACATCAGTCTATTGAGCCATTGACTTGAGAATATTTGACTATTTTCCAAAGCATAGTGAGAACGGGGAAAACCTTTACTACTCAAAAGCTAAAAAAATGTTTTTATATCTACTTTAAAAGAAATATTTATCTTTGTTTTCTTTTCTGGTTTAGGAAAGATAATTTCCTGTCTTCCTGTCAGCCTCTCATCCCAGTCTTCCTGCACTTCTTCCTTTGGGAAGTTAGGGCAATATTAAAACTGATGTTGTTGTCACTATAGATGTTCACTGGTGCATGATACAACCCCAAGAGCACAAAAACAACTGTTTGCATCTCTGAGGTGCTTTTGTATGCATTCAAGTATCTCAGAAGCCTTGTACTTTCCTCTTCATGGTCAGCATTATTTTCATCTTCTTTTGGTTGCCTGTTATACAAAAAGCCTCTTCAGGTATTTCCCATCTTCCTTTGTGCACCATTCCCCCAGATGTTGCCATTCAGGCCCTGATTCAGCAAAGCGTTTAAGCACATCATTAACAAAGATTGTGGGTAACTTCATCCCTATTCAGCAAAGCACTTAAGGATGAAGTCACATTTAATTCAAAAGGATTTAAACATATACTTAACTGTTTTCCTGAACTGGGTCATAGAATGATAAGATCATAGGACTGTAAGGGACCTCAAGAGGTCCAACCTAAATTTAAGCCCATTGCTTCTTGTCCTGTCCTCAGTGGATAAGGAGAACATTTTATCACCCTCTGCTTTATAACAACCATTTAAGCACTTGAAGATTGTTATCATGTCCCCTTTTAGTCTTCTCTTCTCCAGATTAAACAAACACAATTTTTTCAATTTTTCTTCATAGGTCATGTTATCTAGACCTTTAATCATTTTTGTTTCTTTCCTCTGGATTTTCTCCAATGTCTCCACATATTTCCTGAAATGTGGTGCCCAGAACTGGATACAATACTGCAGTTGAGGCCTTATCAGCATAGAGTAGAGCAGAAGAATTACTTCTTGTGTCTTGCTTACCACACTCCTGCTAATACACCCAAGGAGCGATGTTTGCTTTTTTTGCAACAGTCTTACACTGTTGTACATAAAATGAGGGGGAGGCAGCCTCCCGGTGCTATGATAGTCCAGGCAGTACAGAATCTTTTCTTTACACATGAAAGGGAGGGGGCTGATTGAAGCTCAGCCCCCAGTTGCCATGATGAAGACGGTTACCAGCCGTTCTGTCCCATCTACTGGGAGTGCCCAGGAATCATTCCTGTTTTTAGCCAGGCGCCCCCCCCGGCCGGTCTCATTTCAGGCCAACATGTTAGGTATTGAGCAATTATCAAGCACTGGAGCACTCA
>NC_133784.1:23158319-23177258 GCF_003597395.2 Chelonoidis abingdonii
GCTGTCCAGAGCGGTCAGTGGTGCACTGTGGGATACCACCCGGAGGCCAATAACGTCGATTTGCGGCCACACTAACCCTAATCCGATATGTTTATATCCATTTTAGCGCTACTCCTCTCGTCGGGGAGGAGTACAGAAATCGATTTAAAGAGCCCTTTATATCGATATAAAGAGCGTTGTAGTGTGGACAGGTACAGCGTTAAATCGATTTATCACTGTTTAAATCGATTTAAATGCGTAGTGTAGACCAGGCCTAATTTTAACTTGTTCTTTGCCTATTTTAGCCTCTGATCCTACCCCATTTTCACTGGCGTTCACTATGTTAGAAGTCCAATCGCAAATAAACTTTTTGGAGAAAACTGAAACACAAAAAAGTTATTGTTATTGTCTCCCCCCGCCATTGAGTAACAGGCTTATCTTGTCCTTGGTATTCCGGTTGCTTGTAATGTATTTGTAGAATGTCTTCTTGTCACCCTTTATGTCTCTAGCTAGTTTAACCTCATTTCATGCCTGGGCCTTCCTAATTTTATCCCTACATGCTTGTGCTGTTTATATTGATCCTTTGTAATTTGACCTAGTTTCCACTTCTTGTAGGATTCCTTTTTGAGTTTCAGATAATTTAAGATCTCCTGGTTAAGCCAGTGTGGTCTCTTATGTGACAACTTCTCTCCGTCTGAAGCTATTAGAGGCCTTGCACAGGCTTATTTTCCAGCTGCACATCTGTCTTCCCCATTTCCGACTGCTGCTCTTGAACTCAGCAGTTTCTGATACTTCAGTTAATTGTTATAGAAACTGAATGTGTTTATTTGAAGTATCTAGATGTGCCATTCTCACACTAAACTTTTGGTGATAGCTATTTTTTGTTCTATTCTCTTGAGGAGCACCATGCCTTTGAGTGTTCTGACCAGCCAAAATAAATGTTTTAATAACTCCTGTGGATAGAGGGAATCAAACAACTGACTCAATATCAGGTCAGACTCCTTCTCTACATTCCTTAAAAGTGTTCTTGAAGATGCCCAGCTAATTGGTGGCAGACACATTTGTTTAACGATAAGAGTTAACTGATTTATTTAGGGTATTCCAATATTTCAACTTTTTTTAGTACTCTGGAGAGCCCCAAATATTAGTTGTTCTACCCCACAACTTCTTTGGAAGAATAATTTTTTCAAAATGAAACAAAAGGCAGAAAGAACTCTGAAATTTGTTTTTTTCCCAGCTTGGGACACATTTAAATGTCAAAATGTACAAGACAGTTGTGATCACAATGGCATAAAATTCTTTTAGGGAAATGTTAAATATCTCTGTCCAAGGACCCAGACATAATTTAATCAAAGCTCAAAAGAATGATTTATAAGTGCTGCGTTTTTTCAAATAAACTGTAGATGATAGCTTCCTTTTATCCTATAATTAGAATTTAAAAAAGCTTTAGTATGGAAATCTTCAGTTTTTTCTCTAACCTGTTTTCATCACTTGTTTTTGTTGTGCAGGAGTAAGATGACATCAATAAGAGTTAAGCCTCAAGGATTCCCAATGATACTAGACCTTTGCCTACAACATTTTCTTCAGCATAAGGTGTCTCAATGACTTCTCTTGATAAACACATATACTAACTGCACTACTCAGATACAAGGCACTTGATGTAGTCATTTTCTGGTAATTTTCATCCTGGTATTTCCAAAGACCACTTATGAGAAGGAAAAAAATAGAAACTATTTCCTATCATATTGAGACCTTTAGTTTTGAGGGTCATGCTTCCGTGGCCCCCTGGCCTCCCCTGAAGCCAGGGCCAGGACTGAGCTGCAGCTGGGCAGAGGGAACATGGATCAGGCAAGGGCGCTGAGGCTGGGGCCGCAGCTGAGAGTGGGTCTAGGGCCGGAGCCTCGCCAGGGGCCAAGGCTGGGGCGCAAGCAGAGCCACAGGCGGGCTTGTGGCCGGGTGTAGGTCCGCTCCCATCCCTGGGCCAGGAATGGAGACGTGGCCAGGCCTGCAGCTGGGTTTGTCTCTGCTTCCTCCCCAGCCAGGGGTTGAGGATGGGGCTGGAATGGCAGCTGAGCCCCCGTCCAGGTGCGGAGCCGCACCAAGGCTGGGGACAGGGTCAGACACAGGGCTGAGAATGGGGGATGTGGTTGGGGGTGGGGTCAGAGCAAAACTTGGGGCAGGGCAGGGTGACGCTCCTGGCCCACCCTCCATGGGGGCTGGCCCTGCCCACCACAATCCCCCAAATGCTCCTCTGCACCCCCCTAGGGGGCGTGCCCCACAATTTGGGGACCTCTGCTCTAGTGGCTACCTGTAACGTACTCTACAGTCAAACTGACCAGAAGCATGCATACTTGCAGCCATATTTAAGTATTTATATCTAACTCAGAGTGAGGAACACAAATTATTATGGTAATTCTAGCATCTCTCCAATCCACTATGATCCTTCTTAGATCACAAGGGAAAGAGTGTTTGATGATCTCAGCCAAGCACCTAAACAAACAGCTGGGCTCCTTTCAAAACTCTCATATAACATGGCACAAATCAGCATTATCACTTTTTACAGAGTAACAACTTTACCTCTGCACAAGACCTGGACTACATTAGAAAACCTTTTTAAGGCTAAGCTTTAGGACTGATCTGGAAGTTTGTACAATGACTGCCCATGCTATGTCTACTGTTAGTCAATGCTCCGAGTCACTCACTTTCCTGAGAACTACACTTCTCACATCAAAAACACTATACTTTGATATTTTGATGTATGCATCACAAAACTGCCAGTTGCTGAATTCATCTATCAAAATGCCTCATGACAAGTGTGAGAGGAGATAGTTCAGACATTTTTCCTCCAAGCTTTGTATTCTTTGAATTCACATTCTTCCACATGTGATGAAAAGCAAACAAGAGGTTGATATTGTCCTACCTGATCTGCTTGCCCTCTCGAACATCATACAAAGAAAAGAAGACATCTGTGTCCTCCCCAATAGTATTATAGGTGAAGCTCTTTAGACTGACGAAGAAGTGGTGGGGCACTGGCATACGGCAAGCCTCCCCATGACGCTGACGAATTGTATCCACCTGATATTTAAAAATCAAAAACAAGTATTATTTTCTTCACAAATAAGGGGCACATAACTCACATGGCAGAGTCATAACTCAGTTCTTCCTTCTCCCTGGAGTAGAAGTTTAGCCTCATGAATTAGGTGCTACATCAGAGACATGGCAGATGTGTTTTCAGTTTTTCTAGTTTTAACTTATATATTTGTTTTTCATTGCAGTGGTTTGGAAACATAGATAAGATGATATGTGGTGTTACCAATCTGAAATCAATTTATCTAACCATCAAACAGACTACATCAATTCTGTTTCTCAGCCAGTGCTCCTGATTCTAGAAAATACAATTCTTCTTGTTGAGTCACACCGTTAGCAGGTATTAGAATTCTGAAAAAAATGCTTCAGAAACTGCTTCTTGCTGACTTTTTATAACAGTTGTAGCTCATTAACCACCCTGGAGATGAGAGATGTGGAACTGGCTATGTGAGATTAGGGGGAAAGAGGGATTTGGGGTCTAAAATAGTTAGGTCTCTGTTAGGAAAGTCTAGGAACAATTTAGAGAGAAAGCTTAGGCTGGGGCGGGGGGTAAGCGTATCTTTTATTTTTGATATTTGAGTAACCAAAAGAGAAAAATCCCAAGAAGGATGTACATTTGGGCCTAATACCAGTTACATCATTTATACCAGTGGAAAGCATGTATAAAATACTACCATTCTAATTTGACAGTGTTTTATTTCTATTTTGCACTGGTGTAAATAAAAACACTATGTGCAGGTCAACAATCAATTTGAGCCAATTCTGTTCAGAATGAGCTGGGAATGTATTTCCGTACAGGGATAATGTTAAGATTTTAGTTTTCAAATTTGCCCTATCTTTGAAGGTACAATCTAAATGTAAAAATTCTCTAAATTTTACAATAAATCAAGGTATAACAGGGTACATTCACAACCTACAATATCTGTTAGAAGCCCCAGTCATTTAAAGCTGGAAATTTTGGGAACTACCATTCCGATTCCAGAGATTCTGTGACCAAGCAGGAACTAGGTGACAGAAAGGCTAATTAAAAGGCAGCTTTCAGGGGAAAGAGTGTGGGGATGGAAAGGAGAGAGACCTAGACAGGTAGTTGTTACTTGTGGGTGACTCCATGGCAGAAGCCCTGGTAAGAGCAGCAGCTTGAGTTGAGGAAAAGGAGGCTCAGACATAGGCTAGAGAGGGATCCAGGGGAAGGATGAATGGTGCTTTGAGATCTTTGAATGAAAGGCTCTATATAAGTATCAGTCAGTCAGCAATTTGCATTATTTCTTTACATTCAGATACATTATCACAGACTTCAAAGAAAAAAAAGACATAATGCTAGGGTTTTGTAGCCATCTTACCTGTGTTGTGCTTTGCTGGACACTGTGCCTACTTGATAAGTGCTGTGGAGGAAAAAAGAATAAAAATAGAAATTATTTATTATATGAGAAATATTTGTATTCACTTTATACAGCATTGGACCACTATTTTTAAAAAGTAATTTTCAACCCTAAAATTCTCCTGCCTGTACTCTCTTCTCTCTATGTATTCCTCTAATTGTTACTGTGTCCTTTATCATAAATATACCAGATATTTCTGAGATCAGAACAAACTGATTTTTCAATTTATTTTCATGATTCAGAATTATTTTCTTTCATTTGTGTTATTCATTAAGACATACACCGATACCACTAGCTTTTCTGACAACCTTTTTACACTTAACTGAGATAATTTAGGGGTGGTGTTGCCTTAACTTTGAATGTAAAAGGCTCTTACAGACCTGATAGCATTTAAAATTATCTTTGTATTTCATTTGATACTTTCCATGTTCAAATTTTGCACAGATCTGGATTGTGTGATACAAAATGAAATGCCAGTAAACATCTGAAGACATTTTCACTGATCTCAAATAGTCAACACCTGTACAAAAACATTTGTAGTAAGAGCAACATCTCTGAAATTGTAACTCAGAGGATGATCCTGTTTTTCATGCTAAAGGGTAACATTATAATCAGAAAATGGACTGCAAGTCTCTAATTGTCCTTGTTTAATCTCCAGAGGAGAGATTTAAATATTAATCGAAATCTAAATAGATGTTTGAGAGTTTTGTTTTTTTAATGTCTTGTTTATGATTTTGCCATGCCTCGTTATGTACATTCATTTAAACTATAGTATTTAAAAAATGAAATATCTTGTCAACATGATCAACAGAATAGCTTATGTCCTTCCCCCCTCTTAATACCCTACCCCTTTCAGACATGTCTAAGACCTTGTTCTGACAAACCCGAACACACTACCTAGCAAAACCTGCATGATTTGTTGTCAAAATGGCAGCAGTTGCAGGAACAGAAATTCAACAAACCAAGAGCTTCAGCAACAGCATCTCCTAACCACAGCATTCTTATGAGTCTTGCAGTCAGAAAAAATGAATAAAAACAGAGGAAAAAGGCCATTTTATTTATGGAATTGAAAGATAATCTATACAAAAGAATAAGCTTTACAAGGGACTGAAATTAAATAATACAATTAGAGGTCAATTAATTTGCATTTTAACAGTAGTGGGCCACTGTACTGATGATCTGATAGGACACAGCAATGACCTCAAAAAAGTGGAAATGAGTAAGCCACTGCTGCATGACTCAGATGCACTAAGAGGCACAAGAGGTTAAATCCATAAAGAGATTTAGGCACCTAAGTGTCTGCTGGTAAAGTCTCCTTAAACCTGCCACTGGGCATGTGCACAGCATCTCAGTCCTGTGTCTAGCTGGGATCCTCAAATTAGGCATTCTCTCTCCTATCTTGCTTGCAGGGCCTGATCTGGCAGGCATTCTCAGAGGTCACCTAACAGATCAGATCCCACACAAAACTTATCTAGAGGAGGAAGTGGTGATGGTGATGTTGCTTCCACCTTATAACATTTTGCCCAATGGTTAGAGCACTTCCCATGGACATGGGAGACTTGGCCTCAACCGCCCCCCCCCCCGCCCCGCCCGGATAGTCTAGGCTGGGTCTCTCTCCAACTTTCCTGTAGAAGCCACTTTACTTTGTATACATAATTAAATATTTATTGGGTCAGAGAAAGAGCCAGAATGATTCTCTAACCCAGTGGCTAGGGCATTCACCCAGTACGTGAGAGACCTAAGTTTGAGTCCCTCTTCCAATCCTGTCTCACCTTCTTTTTGCAAGAAAGGACTTAGGTGCCTAGCTCCAGACGAAGGTTCATGGCTGTGAATCTCAAACAAAAATAGGCATTTCCCTCAGACCCAGACTTAGGCACGTAACTTCCTTTGAGGGGCAGGGTTTAGGTCATACCAGGGCTTAAATCTTCAGCATTTCATATTAGTTTAGACAGTTCCCCACTCAACTTGCTGGCATTTGTGGATCCCATTGTTAGGTACTTAAATCTCCGCAGGAGTTATACAGGGTACCTGGTTCAGTGTTATAAATTCCATTAGATGACAAGGTGTCTAAAATTTAGGCACTGCAATGCTTAGACTAAGTCCTATTTTAGGATCTAGTCCAAGGCCTTTTGTCTTCTTTAACCACAAGAGAATTGCAGCAATAGCCTACTAATGCACACCCATTCCTATTTCTGACTCATCATAGCTTAATACTACATTATAATGACTAACAGGACTGTTAGAGTATGGCTTATTAATCTTATACTTCATTATTTTTGAACACTCTTCCTAAAGTTTTGTGGGTTTTTTTATGCAATGTAACCATCAACCGTGAAAAATAATCGTTTCAATCCTCATGTTGAATATATTTATTGTTTATTTTTCTAACCCACTCTCTCTTTTAAAAAGTTGTTCCCTGAACTGTTTGCATCCTCTTCCCCTCCTCCCACTCCATCCCTATCCCCAGAAGTAGGGAACAGGTGTTTTCAGTGAGCTTCTATGATGAGGTCTCAATGTGCCTATAGTTTGGTGTACGACTATGGATTCATCAAAAAAGCCCAAACAGCATATTACATTTGCATTTGAACTAACACTATTCCTACAGATAAACTAAAAATATTTTGTACTCAGCTGTGAAGACAGTCTCTCCCCTCCATTACCGTCACAGATCACCATAGTACACAGATGACATGCAAAAAATGGCATGAAATGGAAGATGGTTAGAATTTGGCACAGGATATCTGAGTCTCACTTCTATAAAACATTTTTAATCTTAGCTTGTGGCTGTGATGGAGGCAAAGATGAGTTTTTTCCCTTCCCTCAGGGCATCTACAAAGCCCCAATCAGTAGTGTTCTAGGTGATGAGCATACACACTGTGTCTACTTGCATGCAAAGGCAAAATGCTTCAAATTGTGGGGAATTTTTAGAGTACACATGCTATTTTCATTTTCATTATATATTTACAAATATTTTTTTAGAAAGCTTAGAGAGGTTTCCAGTTCTGTATAACAGCTGTATAAAAGCTGCCATGCTCAACTCTGTTTGAGATCCCTGAGTATCTTGTTGTTTTGAAATCAAAAGCTAAGTTCCTTGCAAGTCTATTTCTAGTTTCTCTCCACTTCAAAACTTCCTTCAAAACTAGTGTATTTGTAAGAAATCCTGATATATTACTTATCTTAACTTAAAAATAAAAAGTTCAATTTAAAGACAAACAGCTGAGGCCTGGAAGAAACATGATCAGTAGCTCTGTCTTCTGCCCATCTACAGTACTCACCTTGTAGGCATTTCAGAATGATGCATAAATAAACGTTCAATTAATCAAAACGAAGGCTAAACAAATGTTTAGAAGCTAGATTTAAACCCTTCTAAAGATCTGCAGATATCTCCAGTGTCCCACTGTTACTGCTGTGCTGCTGGGCCTATACCACTGACCAATGTAGATTAAATCCAGAAGCAATTCCAATGGTAAGATGATTTACAGAAAGCTCCATGGAACAGTTTCACAACTCAGAATACATTTCCCCACAATGTTATATAGGTTAAAAACAATGTATATACCAACAAATACTATTAGCTTATACCATTACAAAAAAATGCAAGTTTTCGTATGGAAAGGGTAATTTGTTTTTCTTAGAAAACAACATTAATTTTAGGCAAATTTTATTCATGTTAAGCCACATTGTTCAGCTTCACAATCAGTAACCTGATTCACAAGGCCTAAGACAAAATGATTCTGACAAGAGAGGAGATGAAAAAGAAAAGTTATTTACCTGTACAATAACTGGAGTTTATCTTAGATGTGTGGTTCCCTATCTGTAGTCTATTAGAAGAGTGCATATACTCTATGTGCCCAAGACTGGAAGATCTCTTCTAGCAGACTCCATTGGTCCACAGCTGCACTCTTCTCCTTCTTGAGTGCTGAACTGAGGGCATAAGTGGCAGTGTGGACTGACAGTCTCTCTCGTTCCCTTTCTACTGTGAATAGCCATAGGCCAAGGCTCTGCAGTAGAAGGGAAGGAAGGTGGATAGTGGAATACAGATAGGGACCACGTATCTCAAAGAACTCCAATTATTATCCAAGGTAAGTAACCTTTCTTCTTCGAGTGATGGTCCTTATGTGTATCAACTCAAGGTGATTAACGAACAGTATTCATTGAGGAGGGCAGGTTGGTCTGCATCTGCTCTACCACCAGTTGGAGGACTGCTCAGCTGAAGGGTGCATCTACTGTAGAAGATCATACAAGAGCATAATGGTTCACAAAGGTGTGAATAGAGCTGCTCTACAGATCTCCAGAAGAGGGCTATCTTGAAGTGAAGCAACAGTTGCAGCCTGGGTTCTGGGGAAGTGGGCTTTTGTGTGGGAGATGGGCTGCCATTAACTCATAACAAAAGATGGTGCAACCCAAAATACATTTGGAAAGTCTCTGTGAAAAGATTGCTTGCCCTCTCATATGTACCATAAAATAGACAACAGTTTAGGAGATTTCCTGAAGGGTTTTGTCTTCTGTAAATAGAATGACAAGGGTCATCATGCATCCAGGGAGAGTAGTTTCTTGTCCTCTCTGGTGGCATGTAGTTTCGGATAGAAGATAGGTAAATGGATGACCTGCTTTAGATAAAATTACTATGTGGATGAATTTGGGGGGTAACCTCAGGGAAATTTTGTCCTTATGGAAGACAGTATAAGCTGGTACAGCCACAAAAGCTCCCAGTTCATCTACTCTTCTGGCTCAGGTGATTGCTATCAGCAAAGCAACCTTCACAGATAGATGAAAGAAGAAACATGAGGCTTGAGTGAAATGGAGCTTTTATTAACGCTTTACAGGTCTTGGTGGACATAGCATATCAGGGTAGGGTTCAGTCCCTTCAGGGGACTGATTCTATCCCTTCAGAAGCAGTATTGTAGTAGGATGGGCAAAGCCTGAATGGCTGTCCACCAGAGGGTGAAAGGCACTAATAGTTTCCAAAAATACTCACAAGGAGCTGAGAGAAAGTCCTGACACTTTTAGAAAGAAGAGGTAATCCAGAATAGTAGGGATATCAGCATCTTCTGGGGGGTGATATTGGACAACAATGGCACCACCCAGAAAATCTTTTCCATTTTGCTATGTAATATTTCCTTGTGGAATCTTTTCTACTACTGCTAAGGATGGATTGTACTGCCTCTAACCATGACTTTTCTAGGTCTGTCATCCATCCAAATATCATGCTGCTATATGGAAGGATGCCAAGGTCTGGTCTACACATCCACATCCCTGATTACCATAGCCATGTTGACATAATCCCTAGGCACAGCTAGGTTAATGGAAAAATGCTTCCAGCAAACTAGCTAATGTCACTCTGCTGCTGTAGACTGCATCTATGTAATGGAGTTACGCAGCATAGCTACATTGCCGTAACTATGCCACTATAGTCCCTGAAGATTAGACATGGCCTGAGTTGGAGTGTTTCATCTTGCCTTTGTCCTAAGCCAGTAGGTCGGAGAGGAGCTGAATATGGATGCACAAGCACAAGGATTCAGGAACCAGAACTGCCTGGGCCACCCCTAGTTGCAATCTGGATCACCAGCGCTCTGTCTATTTTGATCTTCCTCACAAGCTTGAGTAAAGGTGGGATGGGTGAAAAAGGATACATCCGTTGCCCTGACTACTGAACTAGAAACGTGTCCAATCTGGAGTCATGGCCTGGAGCTACTCTGGAGCAGTATGCTGGATATTTCTTGTTCTCTTGAGATGCAAAGAGATCCCCAAATGGGAATCTCCACTGATTAAGCTGCTCTCTGTATCACCAAGTTGTGTAGTTCCCATTAGTGGTGTCTGGAGAAATATCTGCTGAAAGGTGCATGGCTAAAACACGGTTACTCACCTTTTGTAACTGTTGTTCTTCGAGATGTGTTGTTCATGTCCATTCCAAGCAGGTGTGTGCATGCCACATGCACGCCAGCTGGAAGATTTTCCTCTAGCAGCATCCGTAGGGTCGGCCTTGGCGCCCCCTGGCGTGGCGCCTCCATGGCGCCCTATATAGGGGCCCACTGTCCCTCCACCCCCTCAGTTCCTTCTTGCCGGCACTCTGACAGAGGGGCAGGAGGGTGGGTATTGGAATGGACACAAACAACACATCTCGAAGAACAACAGTTCAAAAAGGTGAGTGACCGTTTTTTCTTCTTCGAGTGATTGTTCATGTCCATTCCAAACAGGTGACTCACAAGCCTGAAGCTAGGTGGTGGGATCGGAGTTCACTGCAGACTGAAGCACTGCGTGGCCAAAGGCTGCATCATCTCTGGCCTGGTGCGTGATGGCATAGTGCGACGTAAATATGTGGACTGAAGACCACGTGGCAGCTCTGCATATTTCCTGTGTCGGGATCTGAGCCAGGAATGCCGTGAAGGAGGCCTATGCCCTTGTTGAGTGGGCCATGATCGACAGGGCAGGCACCTTAGCCTGATTGTAGCATTCGCAGATTCAGGCCGTGATCCAGAAGGAGATATGCTGTCATGAGACTGGGAGTCCCCTCATCCTGTCGGCCACAGCAACAAAGAGCTGGGTTGATTTCCTGAATGGGTTTGGTCCTTTCAATATAGAATGCTACGGCCCTGCGGACGTCCAGGGAATGCAGTCTGCGCTCTGTGCCGGAGGAGTGTGGCTTTGGATAGAACACAGGGAGAAAAATGTCTTGACCCACGTGAATTGGGAGACTACCTTCGGAAGGAACGCCGGATGTGACCTAAGTTGGAACTTATCTTTATGAAAGACAATGTACGGGGGCTCGGATGTCAGCGTCCTGAGCTCCGAGACCCTCCTGGCCGAGGTGATAGCCACGAGGAATGCGACCTTATATGAGCGATATAGCAGAAAGCACGAAGCCAGAGACACGAAGGGGGGCCTTGTGAGGGCAGAAAGAACCAAATTGAGGTCCCAGGCCAGGGCTGCTTATCGAATATGTGGAAACAGTCTGTCCCGGCCCTTGAGGAAGCAACCAACCAGTGGGTTCGCGAAAACCGAAGCACCTTGCTCTCCTGGATGGAAAGCTGAGATGGCCGCCAAGTGGACCCGAATGGAAAAGATGGAAGGTCCTAGCTGTCTCAGATGAAGAAAATAATCCAGGATAAGAGGGATCAGGGTGAGCAAAGGAGACTGTCCCCGCTGTTCGGCCCAGATGGAGAAGCGTTTCCACTTAGTCATGTAAGTGGCCCTGGTAGAGGGTTTTTCTGCTACCAAGTAGGACTTGCCTGACCTGTTGAGAGCATTGCATCTCCACAGGGTTCAGCCATGGAGCATCCAGGCTGTGAGGGGGAGTGACTCCAGATTCGGGTGTCGGAGGTGGCCCCGATCCTGTGTGATCAAGTCTGGGAGCAGGGGCAGAGTGAAGGGCGCTCGAGTAGACATATGCAGGAGTGACGTGTACCAGTGTTGGCACGGCCAAGCCAGAGCTATCAGGATGACACGAGCACGATCCCTGCGGATCTTGAGGAGTACCCTGTGGACCATGGGAACCAAGGGAAAGGCGTACGGAAACCCTCTTCCCAGGAGAGGAGGAAGGCATCCGTCAAAGACCCAGGACTGCAGCCCATGAGGGAGCAGAAACGTTGACACTTCTTGTTTTCTCTTGAGGCAAACAGGTCTACCTGGGGATAGCCCCAGAGACAGAAAATTGAGCATACTACATCTCAGTGAAGGGACCACTCGTGACCCTGGAATGAGCAGCTGAGAGCGTCCACCAGTCCGTTCTGCTCTTCTGGAAAGTAGGATTCTGTTAGGCAAATTGTGTTCCGAACGCAAAAGTCCCATAACGCGAGGGCTTCCCAGCACAGAGGAGAGGAGCATGCACCCCCGTTTTTTGATATAGAACATCCCCAATGTACTGTCCGTGAGGACTGAAACACATCTGCGTGCCACGTGAGATTTGAAGGTTAGGAATGCTAGACGCACTGCTCGCAGCTCCCTGACGTTGATGTGCAAGGAGAGGTCCTCTGGTGACCACAGGCCTTGGGTCCTGAGGTTCCCCAGATGCACGCCCCACCCCAGATCCGATGCGTCTGTTACCAAGGATAGGGAGGGCTGGGGCCTGGCGAAAGGTACCCCCGCGCACACCTCCTGCGGGTCAAGCCACCACTGGAGGGAATCGAGCACCGTTCGGGGGAGCGTCACCACAGAGTCTAGGGCGTCCCTGGCTGGCCGGTACACAGTTGCCAACCAGGACTGAAGAGGGCACAGCCTGAGCCTGGCGTGGCTCACCACATAGGTGCATGCTGCCATGTGACCCAGTCACTTGAGGCAGTTTCTTGCTGTGGTGATCAGGACACGTTGGAGACCGAGAATGACCTTGGACATGGACCGGAAGCTGGACTCCAGTAGGTCCGTCCTGGTGTGTGTTGAGTCCAGAACTGCCCCTATAAATTTTATCATTTGAGTGGGAGACAGGGTGGACTTGGCTTCATTCAGCAGGAGGCCGATCTCGAGGAAGGTTTGTCTGATGAAAACCAGCTGAGCCTCTACCTGTGCCTTAGCATGGCCCTTGATGAGCCAATCGTCCAGGTAGGGGACGATCCTCTGCTTGCTCAGGAAGGCTGCCACAACTACTATGCACTTTGTGAAAACCCTCAGGGCTGCTGAGATGTCCAAAAGGCAGCACTATGAACTGAAGACGAGCGTTGCCCACAAAGAATCTGAGGTAACACCTGTGCAGGGGGATTATGACAATATGAAAATATGCATCTGTCAAGTCTAGGGTGGCATACCAGTCCCCTGGATCCATGGAGGGAATGATAGAGGACAGGGAGATCATTCAGAACTTGAGCTTCTTTACAAACTTGTTCAGACACCACAAGTCCAGAATAGGTCTGAGGTCCCCTTTCACCTTTGGTATTAGGAAATAATAGGGAGTAGAAGCCCCTGCCCCCGAGTTCCTGAGGAACTTCCTCCATTGCCCCTGCTGTGAGGAAGGACTGTACTTCCTGAGTTAGAAGTTGCTCGTGAGAAGGGTCCCTGAAGAGGGACGGGGAGGGGGGCTGGTGGACCGGGAGGGAGGAGAACTGGATAGAATATCCCCTCTCTACCATGCGAAGCACCCAACTGTCCAATGTGATTCGGGACCAGGCACGGTAAAAAGGGGACAGACGTGACCCAAAGGTAGGGTTGGGAGGATCCAGAGCCCTGACTGGTAGGTCATCCCTGACCGTACCATCAAACTGGGGGCCTAGGCCCCGATGGTGGTCTTGTCTGGTCGGATAACTGGCCGGCGGGCTGATGTTGGTGCCGCCTTCTGCCATTCCTGCCTCGCCTGCGCCCTGCGTCCGAGCGGTTCTGAGGCTGGTAAGGACGTGGGGCTGGTTGCGGTCTGAATTGCCTGTGCTGGGTTACTGGGGTGTGCAAGCTCAGGGAGTGAAGGGTAGCCCTCGAATCCTTCAGGCTGTGTAACCTCTTGTCTGTCTTTTCGGAGAAGAGCATGGGTCCCTCGAAGGGGAGGTCCTGGATGGTCTGTTGAACCTCATGAGGAAGGCCGGAGACCTGAAGCCAGGCTCCCTACCTCATGACCAAGCCAGCTGCCAGTGCGCAGGAGGCTGCATCTGCTGCATCTAAGGCTGCCTGGAGGGATGCTCGGGAGATCAACTTCCCCTCCTCAACCAAGACCGAAAACTCTGTTCACGAATCCTGGGGAAGAAGTTCAGCAAACTTAGACAATGGCGAGCATGTATTGTGTCCATACCAGCTCACTATAGCCTGTTGGTTGGCTATACGTCACTGCAGCCCCCCTGCTGAATACATCTTTTTGCCAAACAGGTCCAACTTTTTGGCCTCTCTGTTGTTAGGTGTCGACTCTTAGAACCCCTGACACTCCCTTTGGTTGGCCGCATCCACTGCTAAAGAGTCTGGGGGAGGGTGGGCATACAGGTGCTCGTGGCCCTTGGAGGGCACGAAGTAGCGCCTCTCTGTCTTTTTGGCTGTAGGGGCCAATGAAGCCGGCGTCTGCCACAAAGTACGGTACATGTCAGCTTGATCAATGGTAAGGCCATCCTGGATGGGTCCGAGGGGGCCAGGATGTCCACTAGCGGGTCCACATGCACCTCAATCTCCTCTGCTTGGATAGCCAGGCTCTGGGCTGCCCTCTTGAGTAGCTGCTGGAGCATCCAGTTGTCCTCTAGGGCCGGTGCCATTGCAGTACCCGCGACCTCCAGAGATGAAGAGGAGATCATCTGCAGCGGACCTTCCTCTGCATCGTCCATCTCTTCAGGGGCTTGCAGCACACAGTATAGTGGTTGCGTGGCCGGTGCAAATTCGAGATGCGGCACGGCAGCTGGTACCGGGGTCGACACGGAAAAACAAGGCGTGCCGGAACCATGGCCCTCGCCGGTGCCTGTGAATAGCTAGGGGGTGCTGGACTTTGTTGCAGCACACCCCTGCCGGATGGAGATGCCAGTGGTAGAGGTATTTGTGCCGGAGTTACCGACGTCGAGGAGATTGAGGCAGACCTGGAGCAAAGTCCGAATGCCTGTCCCACGGACTGATGGTAGGCCCAGGGAGTCCAGAACGGCCACTGGGAGGACGGTTGCCACTGCTGCTGCCACTGTGGCGGGTAAGGTTCATGGCTTACCTGCGAAGCCGACTTCCTGCTCCTCGACCTACTGGAGTGGTAGGACTCCGCCTCCGAGGTCTCTGAATAGGAGGACCTAGGGGGAACAGTACCCACTGTTGCCGTGGAGCGGTGCCCCGGGGCCAGAGAACGCTCTCTTAGCACTGGAGCCCATGGGGTGGCGCGGGGCGGGGACCGAGCTAACATCATGACTGGCTTGCCCTGTGATTCTATTGGGGGACAGGCCATGGGCAGCAGCTCCTTGTGCTGGTGTGGAGAGATCGGCACCGGGAGGCTCAACAAGTCAGAGGCTGCCTCGAACGCTTCAGGTGTCGATAGAAGACGCACATCCTCGCTGAGGTCCAGGGACCTGGGCCGGTCTGGACTCGACCACCCCCTCTCTGGTGCAGGAGTCGACGGAGCAACAGGAAGATGAGTCTGTGGCCTGGCTTGTCCACTTGCACTCATGGACGGAGTCGGCCTTTTAAGGTCCTGGTGGGGTGATCGTTCCCTCACCAGCTTCTTCTTTTTAGTGGGTACCAGAGAAGGTGAATGGTGCCTCACGGAGGACAATTTTTTGTGTCCCGACTCCCTCTGGTGCTGGGATTTGGAGGCTTTGGCCTGGGCCCCATGTCTTGATAACGGTGCCGCGGCGCTGCACACCGAAGATGAGGTGCTGGGCGCCAGATTGGCCGGCTCGGGGTTGAATGGTGGCTGCAAGGCCACCTCCATCAGGAGCACTTTGAGTCTCTGCTCTCTGTCCTTAAGAGTTCTGGGACGGAAGCCCCTGCAGATATTGCACCAGTCTTTTTGGTGGCTCCCTCTGAAAATGGTGGCAGGAAAAGCGCAGGTCATTCTTTGGCATAAACTTCCCGCAGTCCCTGCAGAGTTTAAACCCCGGGGACCCGGGCATGCCCCAGCAGGGCGATGAATACGTTGGGGGAACCCCCCACAACAATCATCAACTATGTACAACTAACTCTAAGCTAAAACTAAACTATATACACGGACAACGGGACACTGCTAATCTCGCTGTAAGAGTGAGTAAGGTTCCAACTAGCTGCCACCGGCGGTAAGAAGGAACTAAGGGGGTGGAGGGTCGGCGGGCCCCTATATAGGGTGCCATGGAGGTGCCACTCCAGGGGGCGCCAAGGTCGACCCTACGGACGCTGCTAGGGGAAAATATTCCAGCTGGCATGCACGTGGCACGCATACACCTTCACTCAAAGAAGAACAGGGTGATCTGGTGGTGAATGAACCAGTTCCAGAGATTGACTATTTCTATGAAAAGAGAGGTTGACCTTTGCTCTCCCTTGTTAGCTCATATAGTAAACTGTTGTCATGCTGTCTGATATGACTTGAACATGCAAAGTCTGGATAAATGGTAGGAATTGTTTACAGGCTCTGTGTACTGCATGACGTTCCAGAAGGTTTATGTGCAATTGGGATTTTTGGTGAGTCCAGATATCCTGCACTACGTGTTAATTCAGAATGGCTCCAACCCTAGTAGGGTGGCATCTGTAATCAGTCTTTCTGTGGGTAGTGGATGGATGAAATACCATCTTCCTGTTCTCGCACCAGGAGAGAGAAGCCAGAACTCTGTGGGAGAGCGGCATCAGTTTGCGCAGACTGTGCTTGCTTAAATGTTCCGTAATCAAGCCTATAGACATAGATGGCAAACTCTCACAAAAGGTGTCACATAGGTACACTTGGCCATGTGACCTAAGAGGAGCAGCCATGATCAAACTGTCATCTGGGGGCTCAGCTGTAGCTGAGTGATGAGATCCCTCAAAACTTGGACTATATCATCAAGTAGGTATGCTTTGGCATTCATTGAGTCTAGGGTCATCCCAATATAGTCTGTAGTCTGTGAGGGAACTAAAATGGACTTTTCGACATTTACTTGAAGCCCTTAGAAGAGTTAGAGATTGAGGATGGACAGGGTTGTTGCCCATTCTTCTTGATATGAATTCCCCCATGAACAATCAGTCATTGAAGAAGGGGAACACTGACAAGCCATGACAGTACCAATAGTACGTTCATATATAATCTCACTACCACTGAGAGGCCTAAGAGGAGGACTCTCTGTTGATAATGATCGAGGCCCATGGTGAATCAGAGGAATCTTCTGCATGCAGGGTGGATATTTATGTGGAAATAAATGTCCTTTAAACTGAGAGCTGTGAACTAATTGTTCTTGTCCAGTGAAGGGATTCCAAAAGCTAGGGTGATTATTCTGAACTGCAGATTGTAGATAAAGATATTCAGCTGTTTGAGATCTGGTATAGGCCTCCAGTCTCCTTTCTTCTTGGAGATGAGGAAATATCTTGAATAAAATCCTTTTTGTCTGTACTGAGAAGTTACTGGCTTTAAATCTCCCAAATCGAATAGGGAGTCTAATTCCTTGTCTGAGCAACCTCTCATGAGAAGAGTTTCTGAAGAGGGATGGGAAAGTGTTTTCTCGGAGTCGTGGGAAGGGAGAGGAATTATACTGTATAACTAAAGGTAATTATCTCCAGAACCAATCTGTCTGATATTATTAGGTGCCAAGCCTGGGAAAAATGAGTTAGGCAGCCACCAAATGGGGTGCAGGAGTCCTGACAAGTAAATATGGCAAGGGAACTGATTCACAGCTTTTGAAAGTCCCATTGAATAAATTTCTTGGTGGGAGGCTGGAAGGAGAAGGAAGGTGGAAAATTATGCTTATTATGCCACATTCTCTTGCATTTCTTAGGTGGTTCATAAGCCCTCTGGTGGTAGAACAGGTCAGGGGCTAGGCTGTGGTCTGTAAGGTTCAGTCCTGGGTTATATCCTCCGTGGTGCGGGGGTATAGGTACTTAGTAAGCCAAGGGTTGCTCTTGAGTTGTGGAGGGAATGTCATGACTTATCTGCCTTCTCACTAAATAGATTATTTCCTTGAAAGGCAAATCCTCCATGATGGATTGGCTTTCTTTGGGAAATCTGGAGGATTGTGCCAAAAAGCCCGTCTCATGACTATGGAAATTGCCATTGAGTGGGATACTGTATTTGCTGCATCTCTTACTGCCTGAGGGCCAATCTAGTCAACAATTTACCTTCATCAATAACTGCTTGGAAATGAGGTCTATCTTCTTGGTGGAGTTTGTTGGTGAATTCTGAGAATGTACTGCAATCAATAAAATCATGTTTCAACATTAAAGCTTGGTAGTTTGCTATGCAGAATTGTAAGCTTGCCAAAGTCAAGTTCTTTCTAAAAAATGGTCTAAACATTTGGCTTCCTTATAAGAAGGTGTAGAGCTAGTGTGGTTTTGCTTGTTCACTTCACTGATAGCTTGCACCATGAAAGAGTTCAGAGGACAGCGTTAGAATAAGTATCCTTCTCCCTTAGAAGGCAGAAAGTGTTTCTTCTCTGTTCTCTTTGAAGTGGGAGCACAATTGCATGGAGTATGCCAGACCATCTTTAATTGTCAGACCTCATTAATTGTCCCCTTTCTGGGACTTGTCAAGGTTGCTTTCCCCACTCTGAAGTTATGGGTACAAATGTGGGGACCTGCATGGACACTTCTAAGCTTAATTACTAGCTTAGATCTGGGATACACTGCCACCACCCAGAATTCCAGTGTCTGGGGCACTCTCTGTTCCCCCAAAACTTTGTCCCCTCCCTGGGTTGCCTTGAGGGACTTCACCAATTCCCTGGTGAACACAGATCCAAACCCCTTGGATCTTAGAACAAGAAAAAATTTACCATCCCCCTCCTTTCCCCCCACCAATCCCTGGTGAGTCCAGATCCAATCCCCTTGGATCTTAAAACAAGGAAAAATCAATCAGGTTCTTAAAAAGAAAGCTTTTAATTAAAGAAAGAAAAGGTAAAAATTATCTCTGTAAAATCAGGATGGAAAATCCTGCAGCAAGGGAGATTTAGGTTGGACATTAGGAAAAAGTTCC